>NC_045765.1:97279184-97436684 GCF_008692025.1 Phocoena sinus | reverse complement strand
TATCCTTGATCTCAGCAAACACAGCAGAGCACAATGTTATTTATGCATTCATTTATCTTTTCATCAAGGGTGGCTTATGTGGTCTTTACTGACTTTGGTTTCTCATCATCGTCGCAGATCAGCATCTGCATTGTGTGCACTTGTAACAGGGATAATGGATCTCACTTACAATACCTACAAACTCAGCTGAGGGCCGTGCAAAGCAAATGGCCATAAATGCACCCATCCTGGCCCAAGTCCTGATGAATAAAAATGAAGATCTTGTCAAATAATAAAGTGACAGGTTAATTTACAGCATGGAATAGTGTGAACAGAGAAAGCACTGCTTTTTCAATCTGTATGAACGGTGCCACCTATCTGCAGATTAGCAGAAAGCTTCAGAAACACTAATTCAGAAATTGGGATAAATACATGTGATGTTGCTTAGTTTTGTAAATATCACAGGAATGGAATTGATGATAAAGGCAAATGCAAGATTAGACACACACAGTTGCTTTCGAACCAAAAAAACAAGATTCTCAACAAAGGGCTGCTGTATCAAACAGTAATAAAGAGCCTCAAGCAGTTGTCTGTGCTCATGCCAGTTTTCATGCTTTAATTCAGCTGCCCTGTGGTTCTTAGCTTTGACATTGAGATCTGCACGGCCACCAGAGATAATTATTTCAACCTTCAGGCCATCAGGCGTTCATTTTTGATCATGGATATGTAAGAGATGTTTTCTGCTTTCTAAGTCTTCCAAGTGGATATCAATAGAAGGGTAAAATAAGGAAAAGCAGTAAGCATTTGAAAAGAACTTGAACATTCTGTGTTACAGAAATGTGAATTGCTCTGATCAATTTTTGTAAATACTTCAGTTACCCTGATAGCTATTTAGAAGTATTTTAATTTGCCCAAATTTCAAATTACAACTAGTTATTGCTACTAGCACTCTATAAAGTTTAAATATGTACACTACAATTCATGCTTTGCACATTTTAATGAAAATACAAAGACTATAGCACAAAATCCGTAAATTAAAAATAACTTTTTAAGTTAAATCCGCATATCATAATGTGCTTTTATGCAAAACTGCAATCAGGAATATATATCATTCACTAAAATGTCTAACTAGTAGTCACAAAAATCCCTGAACGAAGTAATATGATAAATTCCTAACATGCAGAGAGATTACATTTCTCTCTCTATAAAACAGAGAGAAAACACTAGTTTCTGCAAAATTTGGTGCAAAGGTTAAACCATTCTGTTAACATTAAATAACAAAAAATTAAAATATATAAATCACAATTAATAGGACATAGATTTTTTTATTTTATAATTTGAATAAACAAAATAATGAATGGTAGAGTTTTAAATATATAATTGATATCAAATAGAAAAGAAACTATAAAAGATCACAAAATATAATAAGCAAATCCAAAACAGGATTCATCAAAGTTTTTCTCAATCTCTTTTTATAAAGGAAAAATGTTTAAAATATTTAAAGAATATGCCATAATATTCAATAAAAAAATCTATGTCTAAGAAATCTACTTAAGTAGATGACTAGAAAAGATATGGTTAGAGCTACCCTAAAAATAGTTGACCCTGTCTTCAAATCAAGATGGAAACAGAAGCACTACTACCACGTTAGATGCATGCCAACAGTCCAATAACAATAGTTTCAGAATAAGGTAACTCTTTTTATGGGAATTCCCTGGTGGTCCAGTGGTTAGGAGTTGGTGCTTTCACTGCGGTGGTCTGGGTTCAATCCCTGGTCAGGGAACTAAGATTCCACAAGCCAAGTGGCATGGCCAAAAAAAAAAAAAAAAAGGTAACTAATTTTAATAGAAAGAGAAACAGAATTATGTTAACTAGTACTTCAATGAGTTTAAATTCCTCACATTTTTTTCAAATGCAAAAGCTCAACTATTCATGGCTCCCAATGCAAAATGAGAAGTGAGCTCAAGAGGTAATATCTTTAGAAGGTTTCTGCAATGACTGTAACATACGCTCAGTTTTTCCCCTTTAAGTTGAACATCGCAGTAAGTGATGCAAAAGCTAGGTTAACATTTTCCTCAGGAAATATAAACTTCCATATTCTACACAATGCTTATTAAATAAAATTTCAAGAAGTGGTTAGAGCATCAGATCTTCAGTCCTTCAGAGCATGCATACTTCAAAGTCCTTTCCATCTTATATCAAGTTCATGACACACAGAGCAGGGTATAAGCTGACACATAAGGGGTAGGATCATTTAGGGTAAAAAATGAAGCCATATAACTCAGGTGAAAGCATCTGATTTCCTCCTAAATATCAATGGGCAAAAATGTCCCTAATACTCTGGAACAAAAAGTTCTTGTCTTTATTAAAGTAAACTGCCCCTCTATGCTTTTTGTGATCCAGAGCCTCCCTAAAAGGAGACATTATACTTCTATCCAACATAAAAAGACTTACTAATGAAAGTTACTTTGTATTAAAATGTGTTTCCTTAAGCTACTTATAGATAAGATTCTGGTCTTTCTACAAGTGTTAGCTCAACATGATATAATTTACACAGTAGAGTTTATATGAGAGAAAAGGACTAAAAAAGAAATTTATAGAAAGTCTGTAGGAAGAAAATACAATTGTACTTTTGATTTTCCTACTTCCAACTCTTTCCCTATAAAGAACAAGAAATGATGCTCCCAATAAACTAGCAAAAAGGCCAAAGAGACTACAAATAGTCATTTGCTAAAGTACTTTTATTCTCAACAAATTGAACCTTAAAATTATGTAGTTTAACATTATGAAAATTCACTCAAAAGATGACAAACTAGGATAGAAGAAAAAAAGGATAATTACATATTAAATAGAATATTAGCTTCCTATTTTATTCAAAGAGATCACTAATTCTGTAAAGTTCCTTTATTGAGTTACTGCTAGATCGTCACACAAAAGGTCTGAGGCAGAGATACTTGCTTTTCTGCATATTCTATCACGTTTCAGATTTGCTTACTACTACTGGGAATTAATCTTAATTATAGAGTCCAGAAAGGACAATACAGCCAAAATGTATAAGGCATATGATTGTCCTAAGGAAGGTTCAGTGTGTATCGGGGATATTTAGAGCTCTGTCCTTGTAACTTCGGATTGTGAGAAAAACAGCTCTTTGCCACTGCCTAATCCTTTGCTGCACCATATTCCCAGATTAAAGCTTATTTGTAACTCCAGGGTCATTACAGCAGTTAGGAAGCTCCAGTGATTTGGGTATAATACTGTGGAACCCATGTCTTCCAATGATGAATACCCATCTTCCGCTCTGCTCCCTGACAATTTTTTTTTCAATTTTCATCACAAGAAGAATACTGGTATGAGAAATATTATGACTTCTTATTATCAGAGTATGTTCTTGTAGATATTTCTTGTTTATTCATCATTTTTTATGCATGATCTTTCCTATCTTTATTTGTCTGTGGAAGTTATTTAAATAAAAACTTCTCAGAACAAGACCTTAAGCAGGACTGTTTCCCTTACTCGTAGCACAGTGACGTACATTTATGATACCTGCCTGCTCCTCACAAGCATTTTTCTTTCTGTAGCTTCTTTTGTTTTATGTACTTCTTACCCCAATTCCCTTTCATTCTCTCTTTTTAGGGACTTACCTTATTATTGAATAATGGCAGCTCTTAGTAGTGATATACCTTCTTGGCAGTATTCGGTATAAAAATGACCACTGGACCATATATTTACAGTAAATAAAGCCCTAAATCAACCAAATGGCTAAGGAAAATATATTTATTTGGTCATCTTCCTTCTGAGTCAGTATGGGAATGTATTTCAAGTAATTTCAACCACACACATGCATCAAAAACACTGAAAGCAACTGCTTAGCTATCTGAAAATCTAATACATGGCTCAAGAATGAAAAATTATAATTAATAATAACAGCTAACATTTATTGAGTGCTCACTATGTAACAAATACCCTAAGCATTTTACATGCATTATTTCATTTAATCATTCCTAAAACTCTGCAAGGTAGAGACGCTGTTGGTATCCTTAGCTTACAGCTGTTAATACAATGAATAAGTGGTAGAACCAGTATCAGAGTCCATTCTGACTCCAGACCTCACACTGGTAACCAATACGATAAATACTATATAATGTTTATTACTTTTAGCTTGTGATAAGTGATTTAATTTTAATTGTGATAATCTTTTGCTGTTTTTGAATTCTCAAGTGACAAATATCATAGATTGATGGCACTTCGGGCATTAGCTCTGTAATGACCATATGTCACCCCTAGAGGTCAGATATATTTTAAAGGGTGAAATTAGAAACACTTGGCATCCATCAGCTAAAAAATTAGTTCACATAGAAACAACAAATATATACCTACAAATGCTATCACACTGCTAAAATCTCAGCTTAGAGCAAGTATAGACATGAGGTACTTCAAGTGTTCTTTATCAAGGCTTCTAAGATCCCTAAAATAAGAAAAACTCTGAAAAAGTTCTTTTTGGTTATGGTGATTAAAGCCTCCCTCTATTTTCATGGAAGAACAAAGCAGCAATGGTATAGGCTTTTGTAAAAAATATTTTGGTTATTTTGTCCTTGCTTTCATAGGTTGAATTTAAAAGTGGCTTATGTTATAGGCAGAACAAGTTCCTTTGCTTTTAGTTTGCATTTGAAGAAAGAAGCAGTGATGGAGGTTATGGGTTGGGGGACAGAAGGTAAGAGGACTCTAGTCATCACAGGAAATCTCTATAAAGCTACTTGAAAGATCAAGACAACAGCTTCTTTTATAGCTGAACTGTGACTACATGGGCTGAAGTATGTTTGTGTCAATGGGTGATTAGGATACTTTAATTACATTATTATCATTAATTCTAATAGAAAAGGTCAGTTAAATAACATATAGATTTTACCAGTATTAATAGTTTTAATCTTAATGACACAGGTATAATTCTTAACTTGTCCTTACTGGTACCTTATGGAGTACCTGAAAACAAAAACCATTTTGGAAAAAAAGTATAAATTTTAGCACAAACAGTTTTCTATATTCAACAAATACTGTTTAGATATACTAATTGGCTCTAACAGAAAGGAACCATTCAAGTGAGAACAGACGTATTGACAAAAGCATAATGTCATTACTTTAATGAATGCTAGACACTTGATGATACATATTTAATGATTAAAAATAACCAAACCAATATGAACAACTCTGCCAGGGATCCGTAAGTCAATTACTCAAGTAGTTTCTGAATAGCTACTACATGTGGAACATGGTACTAAGCTTGAAAGTAACATGTAAGAACTATTTTTTCAAAGAGTATTAATTTGAAAAAATGCTATTCTGTATCATTTTTATTTGAGCAAATCACTTAACTCAGATATTATCTAATACAGTCATAAGGTGCAAATAAAAAGTAAACAATAAAGTAAATTCCAAACTTAAAGATTAGAATGCAATTTAGGTTCCTACTGTAATATAAATTAATTAGTACCTAGTGGTTGTGAAGGTTAGATCACAAATCATGGTAAAATTAGGAGTGAAATAACACTAAACATTTTTTTAAAGTGGAATACAAACAATATTCATAAGCTTATCAGTCATAAGAGTAACACAAATCAGTAAAATCTAAAAAGAGAAATTGAGAAATAGTATTAATATGAAATTATGTCTTTGATGGTTGTAATTGTGAAGTTCTGGAGCTCTGTGTCTTTCTTTAGGAAGATATGTCACAACGGCAATGGAAAGATTAATCAAATGACCTGAAACTGATCAGTACCCCAAATGGTCTGAGAATTACTCTTGGTTTATCCCATATTCTGACACTTTCTCTGGGTTAATAAATTCTACCTTCAACCTATAGCTTTTGTAGTCCTGGTTCCTTTTCCATTTCTCCTCTAACCTGATGCAAGAGAAGTGGGCCCTGCTCATTGAAAGGTAAAGGCATAAAAACTGCTAGCTAACCTTTTAGAAATCTTAACCACAATTGAAAACATAGTAATTATTCCCTTTTGTTTAAGTTGTATTTATAATAATCAGGAATAAATTTTTTTAAAAAATAGTGTACAGTCAAAAAGAAAAGGTGAGATCATAGAAACCTGAGATAATTGCAAGAATAAATCTACAAGCAGAGGAAAAATTAAGGCAAAAATCTGTATCCTTCAGGGAAACCTGAGAATGCTTACACAGAGTGGAGGGGTGTGCATTTAGATAACAAAATCAGCATATGGCCGAACAGAAGGATACCCCATGAAAATTAGTATATGACCTAATAACGCTAATAAACTCTACTAACAGTCATTCTCTGTCTGGTTGTTAAGATGCCATCTATTACTTTAAGGATCGATTGCATATTCATAAATATTCACTTATAAAAATTCTATACTATCTCAAAAACTTTGGAAGATGCTTATTAAAAAAAGTTTTGAATTGCAATAGTCTTCCAGAAGTTTAAAAGCATTGACCATGACTAGAAACTTAGAGTTCCTTTGTTACATGTTCAAGTATGAATGTGTAATATAAAGAATAAGATTCAGTCACTGCATTGGTAGTTGGAAGATGAGTATGATAGGTTATCTATAATTCTACCATGATCAACATATAATCATGGATTTGCTTATGACCTCAGGTACATTTCTGTTACAGAGTGTACTTGCTTAATCATTCTCAGTGAACAGGACCTTTGACGGTTGAGAACAAGACTGGGATGAATATATGAAAGATGAAGTTCCTGAGTCTTAAATGGTACTTGGAATAACAAAAAATATGGAAAATTAACAAACTCAGTTAAGAGTGTTTTAATTTTTAATTTATGTTAAACTGAAACATATCTGTAAAAGCAGCTAATACAGAATTATTTTATAGGAAAGGAAGAATAACAATCCGTTCAACTTCAAATGTAGGAGATAACAGATATTAAATATAAGAGCCACGTATATATTATCATACTATAATAACATATATTAGGAATCCAATAAAATCCTAATGTTTTGGTTTACGGACATTTCTATTTTGTACAAATAAAACATATTCTAAATAAATCATCATCAAGATATTATCCTAACTTATACACATAATTACTATGGTAAAAGATAGGCCACTCTAAATGTTATTCATCTTTTTCATCCAAATAAAGTCAGACTAGCAATATTCATCTGATTAAAAATATTACCTTTGTGAAGAAATATTTTAGTCAGATATTTGTTTAGCTGGAAATTAGTTTAAAAAAATGAATAGTAAGTATGTAGATTATTTGTTCTACTCTATAAAGGGTAAATAAAGCATCCAGGGCTTGAGATAGGGTACAAAGAACGTTTCCATGGTTACATGCTTTCCCATATCAAATTAGAGCAGAATTTGTGTACAAGAGGTTTGTTGACAGCCTACATAGGCCATAAAAAGAATAGAAGGCTAGGAGTTTGAAATCTAAATATATTCTGCAAAGTCTGTTGAGAGAAAGTTGGGTGAAGAAAGCAGCATCAGGAGAGTAACAGATTAGTTAAGAGTATCAGATGCCATTTCGTAAAAAGATAATTTCTTTTTTAGATGTGGCTCAAAAAAGTCTCTTCAAATGTATGATTAGCTACTCTTTTCTTCGTATCCACAAAGATACCTCAGTCTGGTGTCCACCCAAGCTATTAAGAAGAGCCATTATTTGGCATGCAACTAGAAGCATCAGCTTCACCACCTGCCCAGTCTTGCAGATGTCACTACACCATATTCAGTCTCAAACATGGGACCTTCAAAAGGACAGTTAAAGGGCTTTTCCCACACGAGTGCTGGCCAAGCAAGAGCTTTATTGTACACCTGCCACTATTATTCTTATAGGTCATTTAGTGGGAGTGAATTCTCTTTTTAGTACATGTTGAGAATTCCATTTGGGCTAAACAGCATATTATAAATTTAAACAAGGTCAAATGTATGGTCAAAGCACTGCCCAGCAATTTTGCCATAGAGGGGCATTCTCACATACTTAAATTTTTCTTTATATACCAGCAAAGGTATCTGGACATTTGAATAATTTTCTATTTTGTGAACTAGCCCACAAAGAATTGGGATTTTTACTTGTATCTCCTGTATTTTTACTATTTAAACTTGGGGGGGTGGAATATTGCTATATGATTACTAGATAAAGAAAAACTTTCCTACTAAAACTGCTAATATTACCCAAGATTTTCTTTTTCATATTATCACATATAATAGTATTTAAAAACATTCAAAATACTTTAACAGTTTATAAAAACTAAAGTCATATACACATAAAAAGACACACCCACACATGACAGAAAACCAAATAATATGTACTTTCAAAAGCAGAACCTGCTAAAATTTCTTTGCTATGTATTTTTCAGTAAATATGGTGGCAAAAACATTTCAGTTATTCTTTTCTCTGCTGAAAGTTATACAGAAAGAATGTGAACTAACTATGGTATACAGCATAAATGATTCAAAGGAGCACAATGTACAAATGAGCAAATGACTATCAAACAGTAAACTGAAAATTCTGTACATTAGTGTATATACAGTGCTAGCCACATCCAGACCTTTTAAAGCAATGACTTGGTACAAGTTGTTACATAAGTTAATACATTTGACATGGTTAGTTCAGCGATTTCAGATTAATAAAGTGAAAACAAAAAAATAATGAAGAACACTTGAGCACTTCCTTTCTCAAGCACAATTCATGCTTAGTTTCATCAGCCGTTGTTTTGTCCTGGCTGGCTGTTTAATGAGTGTCTCTAGGTTGAATGGCTGGATATTCGGGGGGTAAAGGCTGAACCCGATTTTCAAAAAATATCTAACTCCTGGCAGAGAACAAAGTGTTTGTAAGGAAGCAAAGTAAAATCACATAGGTGACGGCCAGCCAGCATTACTGTGTAGACTAAAGCATCATATTCATTTATGTCATGACTAATGGCTGATGGTAATTTGAACAGTGTACATTATGCCTTTGCATCAGGCACTATATAAGTAACAGCTATACTCAAAAACTATTGCCCGGATAGGAAAAAAATTGTATCTTTCAATGAACACTAGCTGACTATACCAGATATCTCTTAAAGGAGACTTGACTGGATTGGGGAGAAGCTTCTCCTTTAGTCCTAGTAAAACATTAAAGGGAGGCCTTATCTTCCTCAGGTGATGCTATTTATTATGGATGTATCCAAGTTCTGGGCAATGTTTTAGAGTTGTTTAAGCAATGCAAAAAACCTACTAGAGTTAAGAAATGGTCTAAAATTTATGAATATTTGAGAGTTGAAAATGTAAGTGCTTAAATTTTAAATTCTAACTCTTTGTATATAACTAAAGACCTTACTTTTTACTTTTGATTAAGTCTTAAAAATACATGGGTCATGGGTATAGTGCAGACATTGACAAATGCATTGTGCATTGCAGACACTTACAAAAATATTTAATTGGCCAACAATGGAATCCATTCTATTCTCCAGATTTATTTTTTTCTCTCAATCCTATGTAGAAATAGGAGACCTGAAGCTGCAAAATATAACATCTTTGTTTTAGGCATACTCTAAAAAAGTAAAGTTCAAAAATCTCTAAATGTCAAGAGAAAAATTTCATTTATGCGAGTAAATCACTACACCCTGACAAAACTTTTCAATGAAGGAGTCAAAGACTTAAATGAGTGAGGCAAGGTTTAGAAGCAGAGACCTAAAGAACTAAATATACAAGGTAAGAGAATAAAGAATTTAGAGGGACAAAACAGTATTTTTCTCCTCAATTCTCTCTCCACACGTACTTTCATGCCATTTTGCAGTTTTGTTCTGGAATCTTTACCCAAACTCTGTCTTACTGATTATCTCTGCCCCAAGTAGTGCCTGAACAGCTTAAATCAAGTATTTATTTCAGAGTGAGAAGACATGGAGAATACAGTAGAAAGCTTCTTTACCCTTCAACTTTGTAGCATTATATATACCAGTGACTCCATAACGTAAGACAGATGTGGAAAATTTGACAGGAATCAGAAGACAACCATGAAAAATGACTTAAGAGTTGACAATTGGGACTGTTAAGCAGTTAAATAAATAAATAGTTATGATCCCCAGCCTCCACTCATTCTAGCATATAGCAGTGTGGTTTAGAGAGACAAATTGGCACCTGTCTGTAGTATTCCTTACATGCAAAGGCAGGTTCTATTAAATAAAAGTTGGAAAAGTGGTAGATGATAATGTTAAAATCAGTAAGACTAAAGAGATTTTTTTTCCAGAAAAAAGCTAAATATCATTTCTATAAAAATGTCTTCAGCAATTTTGAAATAAGATTACTCTGCTTAGCTGGACCATCAAATCAGGAGCGATTAGACAAATAAAAAATGCTAATAATCTTGCGCTATAGATTAGGTTACTATCTCTGTCTGCATAAAAGGGGTTCTCTTCTATTCCTTCTCAAAACTCAAGTATTAAGTTACATTTTAAATTTAAATCTCTTGGTCTAGCAGTACCTAAAAATCAATACCATTATTTCTTTACATTATTCTGGTTAAACAAATTCAATTCCTTCCTTCTAGATTTCAATAGAATTACTGGTTATCTTCTGCAAAATGAAAGTAAAATCTTTTGCAGATACCCCCATAATATATATTGACAGTGTTTTACTGATATACCTCAGAATAAATGAAAACAGTATTTTTAAAAATTTTTAAATTTTGCCAAATGCTGTATAACTTGATGCTACTTGAGTCATTTGCATTAAAAAGGCCTTTTATAACACTATGTGTCATTATTATATTATGAATATTGAGAGAAAATAGTAAAACATAGCCAACATAGGAATGAGCTGACAAGGCAATTCTTTTCAGTTTTACATTTCATATTTTCTCTATTAAAGGACAGTTTGCTACTAGAACCAACAAAGCATAGATTATAAAATCACAACCAAAACAAAGAATTCCACTTGCCTTTCTACAAAAATTTTGCATTTCTGTTTCTTCTCTCACATTTTTTTTTAGATTTTATTTATTTATTTATTTATTTTTAGCTGCACTGGGTCTTCATTGCTGTGTGCGGGCTTTCTTTAGTTGCAGCAAGCGGGGGCTGCTCTTAGTTGCAGTGCACGGGTTTCTCTTGCTGCGGAGCACAGACTCTAGGCACACGGGCTTCAGCAGTTGTGCCTCGTAGGCTCCAGAGCGCAGGCTCAGTAGTTGTGGTACACGGGCTTAGTTGCTCCGTGGCATGTGGGATCTTCCCGGACCAGGGCTTGAACCCAAGTCCCCTGCATTGGCAGGAGGATTCTTAACCACTGCGCCAGCAGGGGAGCCCTCTCTCACATTTCTGAACCACTAAATCACCAATGACTTTTTAAAAAATTACCAACATAAAGAGGATAGGCTATAAGATGGCTGAAAAGGCATGAACTGAATCTGGACTCAGAAGATTCGGTTTCTACTTTCATCTTGGGCTTTTTTACTAACTCTGATATCTTGGGCAAATCCCTTAGAACACTCTGAACCTCAATTCCTACATCTGCATAATGGGGACAATGTTACCTTCTTTGTCTCAAAAAAAAATAGAAAAATAGGAGAACGCATTTTGCAAAACTGTCAAGTGCCATAAAAGTGCTAGTTTTTATCCTAATAAAAGGTCAAATTATCAAAATTACATAAAAGCTTTCTTTCGTATATGCAAATGTTAAGCTGCAATGTAAATGCCATAAAATTATTTATATGCTTACTGTATAAGATGTAATTACATTAGACATGTAATAACTGAAAAGATAATCTAATTCCCTACTTTCTGCTAACCCAGTAAGACTGCTAAATTTGCTAACTGATGAAACAAAGCATTTTTAGTAAGACAGGAATCAGTATACGTTAGATATTTTCAGGGGAAAATGGATCCTCAGTAGGCAAGAGAAGGAGCCCTATGAAGTGCTCTAACTTATCCCTGCAAATACTCATGCTAGATATTTCCCTGTGCCTACCCTTGCCAACTATTAGCAAGTACTAATGTTTTATTTCAAAAGATTTTGGACACTCACTCTCTGTCTCTCTCTATATTACATATAGACACTTGTAAGTGCACATGCACACACATGCACACACATCTACATGTAACTCCAAAGGATGGTTTGGAATGCTACTGTGTATAGCAAAGACACAGAATCTGCAGTCTAACTTTGACCACTCCAATGATTCTGGGTGTTAGCCAGAGAGTCAGAGTAATGAAGGAGTGGTCCTCTGTGAGATTCCCTGCTGTGAAAGCACTCTTAATAAGAGATACTACGGTGAATGATTAATTTTGATTCTGTAACTCATAACATTTTATGAGTACAGAAATAAAATCCAAGAAACCTACACATTTAAAAAAATGCCTTCAGGATAAATTTTTGAAAATATATCATTTCAATCAATTATGCTCAAGAATTCTTATCTTCAGATGTTAATGTTTCTTTTCAGAGCACCATTCTCCCAAATACAATTCTCAAATGCTTTCAACTGTAGTAGTATAATGCCTTAAAATACTCTATTATTTTTTCTGAAGTCATGGCATCTAATTGGATAATAATGATATTTGGGACTTTGGGTTCACAAAGATAAAGAAAGTTTAGACTCTAACAATTTCAAAACTATGTAAATGAATTATTTAATACTCTCTAGATAAAAGAGACTGTTATTCACACTAGAATATTATTTGTAGTCTGAACATGCCTGGTCACTGTGAAAGCCAAAATTGTGTTGAATTGTTTCTAAGAAAAAAAATTCCCTTTGCACATATTTATAAGTACATTAAAACCTGCTGACTGTGTTGGGACAAAAGTATGCAGTTTACCTTTTCTTTTAATGATATGATTTCTTCCAAATGGTGCTTAGGAAAAAATAGGTATCTTGGTCAATTTTAAGTGTGTGCTGTAATTTGCTTATGTTTTGATATTTTGTTTACAATGTGTAGTTAAAATATTCATTTTAAACATTTCTTTTTTAATAGGATAAACTACTGAAAGATAGCAAGCCTGAGAATTTTGCGAAAGGTAAATTTTGGGAATGCATAAAATAAGCATTCAATAAATGTTCTGATGCATATAAATTAATGAAAAAAACTAAAGGCTTTTTTTTTTTTTTTTGCGGTACGCGGGCCTCTCACTGTTGTGGCCTCTCCCATTGCGGAGCACAGGCTCCGGACGCGCAGGCTCAGCGGCCATGGCTCACGGGCCTAGCCGCTCCGGGCATGTGGGATCTTCCCGGACCGGGGCACGAACCCGTGTGCCCTGCATCGGCAGGCGGACTCTCAACCACTGCGTCACCAGGGAAGACCAAGGCTTTTTAAAATTGTATAAGAAACCAGGAGATTAAGGATAATATCTAGACAGGGAATTAGCCCACTTATTTTATTTTCATAGTCATTTTCCAAATAAGTTAAACTATAATGAAAACATTAGCAAATGACTTCACATATTTTAAATGATCATACAAAATACACTGGTGTTATTAAAGCTCTGAGATATAAACCTCATTTCAAGAAAATTAAACATAGTTGATAACTTAATGTCATTTGATAGAAAAAATCATAATATAAGTATTTTGGATTTACTAACCCTTGAAGTAAATTAAATCATTTTTCTAAATATACTGCTTTGAGTTTACTATTTTGAGGCATCTGTCTAAAGAATATTAAATAATACTATCATGTATTAACCTTACTACATTTTACACTATTAGAATTTAATGATAGTTTTTTTTAAGTCAATTTTACAAACAGTTCTAAAAAGGTTATTTTCTATTGAACATTAATAAGGTGAGAGCATATTACCTAACAAACACCCATTTTAGGTAGAGAAATTATTAAAACAAAAGTAGGAGATTTCTAATAAATGTGAGGTGTTATCTCACTTAAAAGAATCATCTTTAGACTTTATAAGGTTATGTTTTTAAAAAGGTAAATGTATTCCTTTTTTAAATGTAGAACTACTATATCAAAAATGAATGAAAAATTTCAGAATTTATCTTCTAAGAATGCTGCTAGAATGTGCAAATTAAGTCAAATCTCAAACCTAAGAATTTGAAAATTTTTCTGGCAAAGTGATAAAACAAAAGCTTTTTGAAAGATTTTAACAAAAATTGCTACTCTGATAGAGAAATTGCACATAATGAGTAAAACTCCAACTTTTCCAACATTTTATATTTATGTAACAGAACAATTAAATATCGTAAGAAATCATTACTTAATGATACATCACAGGAAATTACGAGCCATGGAAAATATTTAATGGGCACATTAGTATGTTTCTCTTTCCTAAGTGCCACTTCAGTAGAGGACACCAGTTTGTGATTTTTAAAACATAAATACTGTGAAAGAGTATATCAAAAATTTTAACTCTTAAGTAATACCTGCATTAAATTAATAAAATTGGGTTAAAAAGTATGATTAACTTGTTAATTATTTTTATATTATGAAGGGGTCAAAATTAACAGAGGTAAAAATGGATAATCTTTAAAAATGAAAAACATTATAAATTCTTGAAGACCCTAAAATATTACACATAGAGACTATTAAAATAATGCTTCCTAAGAACAAGTTCTTCTCATGTTCAATTACAAAACAAACATTTTTACTTCCCCATGACCATCTCTGCCCCCTGTTGCCCATAAATTAGTTATAGTCTAATATTTTTAAATAGACTGATTAGGTTAAAACTATAGAAGGTAAAACATATACGCAAAAATTTACTATTTACAAAAGTCTAAAATTACCCTGACAGAAGAAATTTAATAAGGTTTCTTTACACCCTATACTAATATTTTCATTTTTTTCTGTGAAATAAACAGTTACAAATATACCAGGGTCACTCTACCCAATTTAAAATATAGACTCAAGAACAAAACCAATATAATTCTTTTTCTACTGGATAGTATATTTAAAAGTTTTGCAGAGATAGAAACTATTTATGATTAACAAAATGACTAATTCTTAGCTATACAAATCTAATGCGATGAAAAAAATTGATACAAAGAGAACAAGTATTAACTATATGAATCATCAGGAAGTCTGACTTCTTTGCTTTTAAACACATTCAAATATTTGCAACTACAATGACATAGCTGTCAGTGAATACAGTTACATTTATTCTATAACTAGTGATATATATCATTGATTTCACTCATTTATTAAATATTTATCTCCAATGAGACTGAACGACAGAAGAAAACACAACTTTGTAGAATACTACAAAGCAGAAAATAAACTAACATAGACATGCTTATTACTTAAAAGTTATTCTTTATTATCTATTCTGTGTTCAATTATATTTCCCATGAGTGGCAATTATATAAATATGTAATCCTTTATGGGCCTTGAAAAATGCATCTGATAAAAATGACTAGAAAAGGTCAAAATGCTGAAAGAAGTATGAATGCTTTTTAAAATTCAAAAATATGTTTTTTACAGTATGATTCTAAAAATGTTCAGAAAAATTACTTCCGAACTAATTAAGATGCTTTGAGCTAATATACAAAGAGCATTTTATTGGGTATATTACTTAGTTAAAAATAAGGATTTTTCCAGATTATTTTAAAAAAGAGAATAAGAAACAAAAAAAAGCATAAATGTTTTAATAACAAAAGATCTTAACAATACATATTATCCTATGTTAGTCTTTCACTAGACATATCTGACCTATCAGAAATAGAACACTATAAATACCGCTCAGATATAATATATTTGGTATTGTGACATATAAGTAGCACAAAAGCTCTTTCTTTAATCAAGCAATCATAATTGTCAAGGCATATGCAAAGAATGAGACCTAAAATACAAGTTAACATTTTAAACTACAGGGAAAAAACACATTATTTCATATGCTATGCACTCAAGAAGACAATTCTATTGCAATTTTCTTACTGCTATTGTGACAGGGGAAAAAATTCTAATAGCTTCAGAATCATATATATTCAGCTTTTTTTTAACATCTATAAAACACAAAAACAGCTTAATGTTCATTTCCTACAAGAATCCACATTCAGAAGACAGTTATCAAAATTTACTACATGTGAGGTAAGTAATACTGACAGAGTTCTCTAGCTTAACATTTCCCTTGCATCTTCTGCGTGTTGTTTAACATTACTGTATATTGGAAGAGTGCATTTCTTTTTCTTAGAGTGTGCTGACTTACAGCAATATTAAGTTCTCTGTAAGAATAACAGAGAGCTTTCTAACGCAGTCTCATAAGATTCAAAGTAGACTTTGCACTATGGAAGTTAAGAATCTAGCAGCAATAATAATAGATTTTGGAACTACCTAATTTCAAGATAAAGAGATTCAGAATACTGTAAACTTAAATTTGACCCTTTCAACTCTTTTCCGTTATAGTAATATATCTGAGTACATTTTTACCAGGATTTCTTTAATCCAAAAAAAGAAAACCACCCACTATTATTTGGCTTGGATTATTCTCTTGAGATATTTGTATATATGTTATTGTGGCATTGGCCTCCTGGAAGAAAGAAACCTAACAATTAAACAGGTTGACACAAAACAGGTTGGCACAAGGAAAACGGTCCCCTTTCTACAGTTTACATTGTTTACTGAGTCAGTCACCGCCACACAAAAATACATTTCATAGAAATCACATGCCTCACAATGTTCTTTTTAATCTGTATCTGACATCTGAGTTATTGTATGTTACTCTTCCCTTTCTTTGATCTTCCTCAGTACTCAGCTCACTGTTAACTGTCCTGGGTGGTCTCCCATCAGGGCTTAGTGATCAGTATCCCTCTCTATTGGCTGCCTTCTAGTGATTCCTATCAGCTGTATTCTCACATGCGTGTGACAACTTTATTAGCTCACTCAGATTGTGCTTCAGACCATCTCCACAGCACATACACCCTTTCTCAAACAGTCACACTTTTGTAGTTGACTTAGAACAAATAATTATATGAACACTTCAGCTGTTATACTCAATAATAAAGTCGAAATGAAGAGAAATTTCACATTATGTATAAGTCAGGGCTTGGTTTTCATGTTCAGACTAAAAAAATCAATTCCAGATTGATTTTTGTGTATATATGGTTATTGTCAGAGGATTAATTGATGAATTTTTCATTTGATGAGTCAGGTGGAATAAGCTCTGAGGCACTTAGTGAGCAGAATTCTAATTCACTCTGGTTCTTCACACTCTGCAGTAAACTCGTCAATTTTCATATTTCATCATAATTTACTTGTTCTCAAAATATTCAGAATAAGGTTCCAAAGCAAAATAAAAGGTACTGTGAATATCGTTGTGATTATACATTATATGATTAATGTAATCTGGATTTTGAAAATGGATTTATACTTTTTGAAAGATATTAAACCTTTATCTGATTCAATCTGTCCACTTTGACTTTTTATTTCACTATTATCTAAATCTCCACTATATAGCTAGTTTCCATCTGTCTACTGACCTTAAAAAGTTCTGCAAAGCAAATACAGTAACAGTGCAAATGTACCATACTTATAATCAGTGTGAAACTAGACATAAAAGTTATGGATATTTTATTTTGGTTCTAAAAAAGCCATAATCCCATGACAAATGCTAAAAATCCTAAATAAAACGTTTTCAAAGAAAAATTACATGTGTTTTATTGATCGAACAACAGAGTTTTCTAAAAAACGAATTTAGAATTTCATCATATGCTTTCAAGGACGTCACAAGAATAAAGAGAAAAAAAATCTTCATATTTCTTACTTAGCATAACATAATATTTTAGAATGTAGCTGTGTTTTCCAAAGGTAATCTGCCATACCTCTAAGATCTTTTATGCATGCATTTTTCATGTAAAGCAAGATAGTTTTAAAGAGACTGCGTAAACATTATTAGCTTTGAGTATGTATCCAAATTGTCATAACTATACCAAAGTTCTTTAAACGATAACTTTCTTCTCTCTCTGGAATTTGCATGTATGTTATTTTTTCTAATAATGTCTTTCCACCTTTATTATTTTCCCCATATTTTCCTTTTTGCCTGCACTTTTTTCCTGGTGCTAAGTCCTTGCCTTAATTCTGAGGCTGATGAGAGCAGATGCGGTTGACTGCTCTGACTCCCCACACTTAATTTTCTTAGGAAGGTCTTATATGTAGAGCACCTATTGTCAAAAAGGCCAGAACAGCCTCCTTCCCTGAGTTTAAACTAATCAATGAGATTTTCAGTCGAACAGGAGAAAAATCAGTCATGATGTTCTCAGTCTCCCAGTGCTGTGAACTGTCTTCACAAAACTATCAGCATCAAGGATAGGGAGCAAGGGGTCATGTTCAACTAAGACTAACATAACCTCCTACTTCTCTATTCTTGCAAGCTTCTCCTTTTCTACCTCTATGACCTTGTCACTTTCCTTCATTACTCTGTCCTCCTCAGATACTAGAACCAATAACGATAGCAGCTGCACAAGAGAACAGCTTGGAGCATGAGCCAAATGAAACTGATTCTAAGTCAGTTTTACTAGCCTATCTCCTAACTCCTTAGAAATGAATAAAAGAGAGCCTGGATTATTTGAGCACTAACCTTGTCCCCAGGTTCAGAACTCTCTCTCAAAAATCAGACTCATATGAGCTACAGCATGAAGGCCTGATAAAATTTCCAGACAATACAACTTTTCTATTTACTCCAAGTAGCTTTCTTTTGGTTAATTCACACCAGTTTTTTTTATATTCACTTTTAAGCCTACACAGCAAACTAAAGTTTATGGTTGCCAGTTCAATATTAACTTCTACAAATATTATGCCAAAGCCTAATACATAGGAGCAATATTCCTTAAAATTATTACAGTGAATAAATTATCATAACATTAAATAATTTTAATCCTATCAACCTAGTACAAAATTAGTTTAATTAATAATACACTGGAAACAGCTTGGTTTCAGAGGGTGGAACAAGTACCAAATCACATTCTCAGAATCAATCTGCATAAAATACCTCCTCTCTCTAAGCAAGAATGTCCCCCCACAGAAGATTCCCATTATAAGGCTGACAATCCCATTAATTTAGACTATTCTTCTTACTCAAGATGGTAAACGAAGTCAAAGCTGATAATCTAAAATCTGATAAATCTGCTATATCTCACCAGCTGTCATAAAAGGTATAACTAATGGTCAAGTAGGGTTTGGAAACCTGTGGATTTTACTTGTTAGTACCACTTTAATTTCTGTTACCATGGCTAATATAGAGCTATGAGGACTCTCTAAGAAAGTAATGTTGTGAAAGTGAATAAAAGGACCGGAAAATAAGACACCAAATTTGCCCTTAAATCACAGTAACCTATGATGCAACGAAAATGTTTTTACCGTTCAACAATGTTGAAAGCATGAGTAAGAATCCATATTTTTTATTACTAATTAAGTTGTTTGCTTTTATACTTTGAAATACCACATCTAAAACAGTAACTACCTCAACAAAATAAATAATTTTTGTAAGTGTTTGATTAAATAATGACAGAATACACATAGGCTGAATTTGAAATTACTTAACTTACTTGAAAACACATTTGGAGGGACTGAGTAAAGTACTTAAATTATTAAACCACTGGAATAAGATACGATATATTATCAGAAATATGGAAAAGAGGAATAATGGATCATAGCTCCTTTTATCTCTGGAATACTAAATCAATTTATACCGTAGATCATGAATGAAATGAATTTCATAGTCTCTACATAAAGTGATCTATATAGAAACTCATTGATACGGCATAGCTGATGGTATTCGGAATAACTTAGGGTTAACCTTTTAAATCCAAACTTTCATTTTAACTGGTAAAAGTCTAAAATGCATTACCTCCCGCAGTAAATGAGATAATCTAATTCTGCCTCAATAACTGGGGTCATCATTACTGAACATTAAGTAAATTAATCCACTATGTTATAAACATGAATGGTATGAGATGCTAGACGAATATGCTGGAGGCCAAGGGCATCTTATGAAATTTGTTTTCTTGGTGTTTACCTATTTCTCATAAAAGTATAAAGAGGGAAAAAAAAGTAGAAAGATTCCCTATAACAAGACATGGTTACCATTTATAGTTAATCATTTACTCAATTAGCAAATTTCTCTTCATACGCTCTCCTGCCTTCAGTAACACTGCCTTCCATACTTTATCAACAACCATGAGTTTTTCAGTTGCATTCAAAAGCTTCCTCTATTTGTACTGGAAAACCAAGCAACCATGCTCTTCACTGGTTTGATTACCTTCATGAGGTAATACTGCCATCTTGTGGACTTAAAAACATTCCTGGTAAAGAATATCAAAGGCAGGTTGCATTTTCCTAACTACAGGCATAAATAGGTATTACTTCTGAGTATAATGAAGTGTGGAACACTTGAGTAAGCCAGATAGCCAGGGTTTTACTCTACACTGATCAGAGACTCTTACCTCATCATATAATTAATCTATTCATGATAAAACTCTTGGTTGAACCAAGTAATCACAAAGGTGGTGTCTAGTGGCTCCCAAACATAAGTTCATAGTTTCAAAGAAGTTTTCATGGATATATGAGAGTGAAGAAGAAATGAGAAAAATATAATGTAATAATTTTCATACAAATCAATGAAATCCAAATATCTGAAAACTACTAACATAAGTAATAATATGGTCTTGAAAAATGAGCTATCATTATGATTTTATTAACTTTCTATTCCATTCCCCAAACTCTCAGTTAATCTGTGCATATCAGGCGTGTCAAATATGGACTTTAAAAGAGAATGATGATGATATTGGGGAAAAATCCTTCATACTGGGCTGCATATCATGATAGGACTCTATTTTAGAAGCATCACAGAAGGAAGATTTAGGAAACCAGTATGATGAGAAAGAGTTCTACCATGGCTGGATTACATTTTTATTTGATATTTGTCTGCAATACACACGTCCCTTTACTAGTGTTCTCAACATATGCAATATTCCCAAGTACAGGGAGCTGTGCTGGGTACTTTACATTAAAGTTGACATATAGGTGTTAACCCTGTTTTGCAGATAGGAAACTATTCATCGGTCTTTACTGTAAGTAGTGTCACATACTATTAAAAATAATTTATCCTTGTGAGTAAGAGCACTAAATATTATTAGATGGACACATTTCCCTTCTATCATTGTGAATTTTGAGAAAAAAACTGATAGTGTATAAGCATGAAAAGCAGGCAGAAGCAAACCTTCAACCAGAAGAATTTTATCAAGGCAATAACTAAATGAGAACTAGAAACTAAGCATTATTACTTAAATGCATTTTGATATTTAGTTATATGCCAAATAAAAAGCAAACATACTATCATCAAGTGTACATTTAAATTTAAACAAAGTATGAAATGCATATTTACAACAGTGACTAATATTATGTACTGCCTATGCTCTACTAAGTTTAATAAGGCAATTTAAATAGTATTTACAACTGATGGTATTTATGTTTTTTAAAAAATGACCTATTTCAAGTGTAGTGTGAAGCAAAAGTAAGAACACATTAGGTTAGTGCTAAAAGTCATGTTTTGTTCCATTGGCTTGTAATTCCAAGAGTCTCTGTCTTGGCTTCTTCCAGCTCTGATATCAGATGGCTAATACAAATTATAAGCTTTACACCCAGAGCCCCCTAACTGCTATACTTTGCTAACATAAGGTAGTGCCAGCAAGCTAGAGGAAACATTCCATCCAATGTGTGTCTTATAAGCACTCAAAACTCTCTACTCTAAGCAGATCCTGAAGGAACATTAATTCAAGGAATTTCTTTACTGAATATTTGAAATATTCATGGTAAAGGCCTTGCAAGATAAATATAGGTAGTAACAAGGACAAGTAATAGCAGCGAGTGAAATTTTACAAAGAAAGTATGAAAAAAAGTATGGGAATATTAGAGTAGAAGAAAGGTAAAAACCATAAGCATTTTGACCATTCCATTTGTAGCATAAATGAAAATTGAGAATTAGAGGACTTCCCTGGTGGCTCAGTGGTTAAGAATCCGCCTGCCAATGCAGGGGACACAGGTTCGATCCCTGGTCCGGGAAGATCCCACATGCCGTGGAGCAACTAAGCCCATGTGCCACAAATACTGAGCCTGCGCTCTAGGGCCCGTGAGCCACAGCTACTGAGCCTGCGTGCTGCAACTACTGAAGCCTGCGCGCCTACAGCCTGTGCTCTGCAACAAGAGAAGCCACCGCAAGGAGAAGCCTGCGCACCACAACAAAGAGTAGCCCCCGCTCGGCGCAACTAGAGAAAGCCCGCACACAGCAACAAAGACCCAATGCAGCCAAAAATCAATCTATAAATAAATAAAAGTTTTTTAAAAAATTGAGAATTAGGACTTAGAAATGTATCACTTCCCTTCTTGGGTCAGCATTCAAGAAATTCATTCTATTCATTCTTTCACTTAAAATATTTACTGAATGCAGACTACAGGCCAGGCACAGAGGTAATGGGCACGGATAGTGGATAAGACAGACATAGCCCTTGCCCTCATAGCAGAGAGCAGACAATTACAGATGTGAAAATCACCTCAAAGGAGAAATAAATGTGTCATAAGAACATATAACAGGAGTTAACTTAGGGGGTACTGGAAGGAGGATGGGAAGGTTTCCCTATAGAACTGACATTTAAGCTGCAACCTTAAGGTTGGAGAGACTAAAACATAGGGAGATAGAGAGTAGCTTGAAAGAGTCTGAAAATCAGGTAATCGGTACACATAAGAGCAACAGGAAGCTACAGAAGGGTCTGACCAAATATGTGTCTTCAAAGATCATTCTGGCTGCTAAGTGGAGTTGGACTAAAAAGGGATGAGTATGGACATGGAGTCACATTATAAGACAAACGTACTAGCCCACGTGAGAGACAGTGGTGGCTTTGATTATGGTGTCACAGTGGAAATGAACAAGAGATGAATCTGACACATTTAAGAAGTAGAAGTGACAAATTTTGGTGACCTTACATGTGGAGAGTAAGGCAATAGAAGATGCCTAGGTTTTTGACATGGGTTGTGGTGAGGATGTTCCCATTTACAGAGACAGAGAACATAGGGAAACATGTTTATAAGGGAGGGAGCAAAGGGAGCAATGTGTTTACTCTGGGTCACATCAGTGTAAAGAAGTCAATGAGAGATCCAAGGAGAGTTGCTGGCATTTGGAGATCTGGGTCTAGACTTCGGAAGAATGGTTTGGGGTAGGGATTTATATTTGGGAGCTTTAAATGAATCAGTGATAGCTGAAGTCGTGAAGTAGAAGATACTGCCTAGAGAGAGCATGTGAGGTAAGAAACAAGTCTACAACAGAATGGTGAAAATGTCCAATATCTTAAAAGCAGGTACAAAAGGAGCTAACAGAAGAGGCTGTGAAGGATTAGCCAAAGCGACAGTCTGCTGTGGAGAATACTCTGTCGAAGGTTTTCTGGTGCCATGCGCAAATATGTTTTATCCTATTAAAGTGATGCCATTAGACACACTTCCTCATTAAAGAAACAATGAACTAATCTATTTTTGAACTGTTATTTTGAATGGCCATAGCAATGTGCTTAATGTAAATCTGAAGTTAGCTATATTATTATTATAAGTGAATAATCCACATTATCTCATTTAATCTTCATTAATCACAACAAAATTATAACAAAGGTATTCATGTCATCTCCATTTCCTAATACACCTCAGAGAAGTTAAGTAACTTGCTCTAGGGCATATTAGCTAGGGCCAGCATTTGACCGTGAGTTTGTCCAACTCCAAATTTTAACCCCTACTGACTTCCCCAGTAATAATGTTGTAATTCACTCCAACAGCACATTATAGTTTAGCATATATCATCTCATTTAATCCCTGAATAACTCTGTGAAAGGGCCTTACCCCCATTTTACATACAGGAAAATGGATTCAGAAAGGTCAAGTTATTTATCATGATTCACATAGCTAGGAGATAAGGAGAAACAGGAAGCCAGGTCATTTCACTTCCAGTCCAATACGTTTCCTAGTATACAGTGACTGTGTTCTACAAAAAAATATCAACAACCCAGACCATGTTTTCTTGTTTCACTTAATTCATTTACCAAATATGAGTGATACAATGTATCATTACTGTAAAAAAAAAAGTATTCTTGTTCTTTTTTCAACATAAAAAAACAGTGGTTGTTTCACCATCTCTTTCTGTCTCATTTCCCTCCACCAGCCCCCAGATGAATTTGCTTCCCAAAGTCTCAGCCCTTAGATGTCTTGCTATATTCTCTTCTCAGCCACATTTATGGTTTTAACTTGTTCCTTTTTGTTAATGATTCCCTGGCTATCTGGTCCCAACTTCACACCTGTTTACTACTTTCTTTTGTTTAAATGCTTACAGATAATCTCCTTTATAGGTATTTTTCTATTTTCTTAAACCAAACCAAATTTGGTTAAATTTACAGTGTATACTCAAAGCAATAATCTGCCTTTTCAATTTTTGTCACCAATAACACCAGTGTCCTGCTCTGTACCAAACTTCCAACCAAAAAAAAAAAAAACAAAACAGAATTACAGAAAGGAAGTAGTAAGGGGAAAGTGTGCATGTGTGTGTGGAAAGGAGTGGAGATGGTTCCCACTTATCAGATATGTGACCCTGAGCAAGTCTTTTTAACTCTATAAAATGAAGGATTAGACTAGATATTAAGTTCTATATTTAAAACTCTACCTTCTTTGGTTCTCCTACTGTTTCCTACTTGCAGTCACTAAGTAACAAAAATTCTTTCATTCCCAATTTCTCTGAATTCTCTCCTGATTCTCTAAAACAGCTATTCTTAACCTGGCTGCATATTGTGATCACCTGGGATGCTTTAAAATACACTGATGTCCTGGTTGCCTCCATTCTTGCAGAGATTCTGACGTAATTAGTCTAAGGTACAGGTTGCGCTTAGGGCAATAGTTCCTAAACTTTGCTGCACATTAGAATCACCTGGGAAACATGCAACACTCCAAATTCAATCTCACTGCCTGGGGGTGGGTGTCAGGAATCATTATTTTTCAAAAATTTCTCAAGTAATTCAACATCAGCAAAGTATGGGAGAAAACAGAAGGAAGTCTGAAGCAGCAGCCATGTTTAAGGTATTTCAATTTATTTCAACTGAGTAAGTAAGAATTTAATCACATACATTTTGGGGAGATGGGATGGGGGGAGTTGAATTTAGGATCTAAAGTCCTTTATATATTTACATAAAAATTCTAAAACTTTATTATAGAGAGTTGGTAATTATCTGTTTAATACTTTGCCTTACTTGTAAATGGCACTCAAAAAATTCAATTAGATATACTGCCAAGTTTGTAGAAGATAGACAAAATTAAAATTTTATTATTTTAGCATATTTTATTAAGATGGCTTAGCAAACATTTTTTAAATTTATAAAGTAGTAGTGTTATTTTTATTTCATTGTAGAATAAGGTAAGGAAACCATGAAGGGACATTCATTTTTATGGTGACAACTGAGAGAATGGTACTATATCTTAGGCAATTATGATTGGCAATCACTTGTAGCCCACCTAATGATATAGCATTATAAATTCAAGTTATTAGTTTAAATATTAGTATAATTTCTGGTCTTTGTCAATCTTTTTATGTTTATCCTGCCCAGAGCACTCCAATTTCTATTAGGTGCCCTAAACTGGTGGAACTACAATGAGGTAAATAAACATTTACATTATCTGTCTTTTTCCTCCTTTTTACTTGTAAGAAAGTGGGGGGAAGTAAAGAATCCTGCCTCTTTCAATTGTACTTTCCTTTTTTAGGAAGTACAATAAAAGTCTCATTTAAATGTCTTTACTTAGAAAGACCCTTGTCTGGACAAAAGGAAGAAGGTCTGAATTGAATATATTCACAAAATGATGATGATGAGCTTACTTTCCATATATCTAAATCTTCAAATATATATTTGCTTTTCTTTTTTTTTCTTCTTGAGACCTTCTGGAAGGAAAAAGTGTGACTGTATATGACATGCAATATATTAGATCAATTAAAACAAAAAATTCACAGGATTCTCTATCGCTTGAATGAAAAGTAAAAAACATGCTTCGGCATAGTCTCCTTGAGGGGTTGTATCTGGATCACTTTTGGATCCCGGTTTGGCACACGGTTTGCATACTTAGAGCAGTAATAAAGACTGAGTGCTACCTCTGTGCTGGTGTGCCATAAATAATTTACATGGTTTATTTCGCTTAACTTCACTTTGAGCCTGAGAGCTGGTACCCACCCCTTTTCAGATGAAGTTTAGCAAGGCTGAGTAATTAAAACTAAAAATATATGTAGATCATAATTTTGTTTGGTGGAATAAAAAATAAATATAGGTATATATATCTAAATATATACATTAATATCTATATAGCTTTAGGGAAAATATTAGAAGGATATCCATCAAATTGTTAATCAAGATTACCTCTGGCATGGGATAAGAAGAGCAGGGGCAGAAACTTTCATTTCTTATTTTTTTAATTGCAGGGACTGTGTGTAATTTTTTTCCTTTTAGTGTTTTTTTAGCATTTTGCCAAGTAACTTTAAAAGTGAAAAGAAATAAAGAACATGGTTATCTATCTGAATGTACGTATAGGCAAACACGTGAAGACATATAGATGGCCAACTGGCATGTAAAAAAGATGCTCAATTATTAGGGAAATGCAAACTAAATGCTTCACTAATTATTAGAGAAATGCAAACCAAAACTACAATGACGTAATCACCTCTCACGGATGGCCAGTCAGAATGGCCATCATCAAAAAGTCTGTAAATAATAAATGCTGGAGAGAGTGTGGAGAAAAAGGAGCCCTCCTTCACTGCTGGTGGGAAATTGGTGCAACCACTATGGAAAACAGTATGGGGGTGCTTTAAAAATCTAAAAATAGAGTTGCCATATGATCCAGCAATCCCATTCCTGGGCCTATATCCAGACAAAACTCTAATTCAGAAAGATACATGCAACCCAATGTTCACAGCAGCACTATTTACAATAGACAAGACACGGAAGCAACCTAAGTGTCCATCAACAGATAAATGGATAAAGAAGATGTGGTACATATATACAATGGAATACCACTCAGCCATAAAAAAGAATGAAATAATGCCATTTGCAGCAACATGGATGGACCTAGAAATCATTATCCTAAGTGAAGTAAGTCAGACAGAGAAAGACAAATATCATATGATATCGTTTACATGTGGAATCTAAAAAAAATGATACAAATGAACTTATTTACAAAACAGAAATAGACTCAGAGACATAGAAAACAAACTTATGGTTACAAAAGGGGAAAGGGGGAAGGGATAAATTAGGAGTTTGGGATTAAAATATACACACTACTCCATATAAAATAGATAACCAACAAAGACCTATTGTACAGAACAGGGAACTATACTCAATTTCTTGTAATGACCTATAATGGAAAAGAATTTTTAAAAGTGTATATAAAATTGAATCACTTTGCTATGATTCACACAACATTGTAAATCAACTATATTTCAATAAAAATTTTTTAAAAAGTAAAACATGGAATGTTATAAAAGTTTATCTATGCGATAGGTATTCATAAGGAAACATACAGAAGTTTATGAACCAATGTTACTAAAAGGGAAAGAGAGAGGAAAAGAAAGAAAGAAGGTGGAAAGTTTTGAGCAATGAAACAATATGATCAAATTTGTGTTTTCTTGGGAAGTTTAATCATGCAGGAAACGTTATGACTATATGAAGGCACAGAAAGTAGACAGAACACTAGACCAGGTGTGAGGTGAGGTCTTCACAGAATCTAGATTATTCTACTTGTTGATACACTATAAAATTCTAACATATTTTCATCAATCACAGATTTAAAAAATACTAACAAATCCTTAGGGGGGAAAAATGAAAAGAATAAACAGAGGGTATGAGGAAGAGAAAGAGGGAGCAAAAGAAAAGTTAAATAACTGGTCTGTTTTACACAGAAACTTATTGGTAAACTCAAGATGTAATGCCCAAATCTTTACCTATTATACGCCACTGCCTTCTTGTACTCCCTCAGGAGATGTATACTGAATGGACTGCCAGAAAAATGAATATGAATCTTTTTAATGAAGATTGATACATGGGTTATTTGGACCACTGCTTACAGAAAATGGCAGAGAAAGTCCCAATCAATAATCCACTGAAAAAGCTTCTAAGGTCACCAAGAGTTGGGGAATCTCATAAACCAACAATTGGTTTATTTGCCAATATGCATATATTCCCAACAGCTGTTTTCAGGATGGCAGAAGAAGATATTGAGAAAGAAAACCAAGAAATAGAAACAAGAAACAATTAGGTAAGAGTGAGCAGATCCGTAATACAATCAAGTGTTGAAAACCTTGCTCTGTGGCTCTACTCAGAGGGTTGAGCTTGGGGGGAAGACGGGGAAGGGAACATGTAACTCAAAAATAGGGTGGGCACGCAACAATGTTAAAGTACTAAATCATATGGGCTTCTAAGAAGACCTCTGCTTCTCCCCAGTCCACTTCAGCTCATTAAGAGAAATTACTTAATCACCACATATACACATAGTATGTTCTGCGCTTTCAAAGAGTGTTAAATGAATGTAGACCTTGAGTGTTGTCAAATGTAAAACTGGCTCTGAATGTTTCTCCTGAATGTTTAATTATCACTAGAGTAAGGTGACCCACCTTACATTAGCAATAACTAAAGAATTTCCAAGTTTTTCAAAAGATACACTCATTTAAAGAAAGAATGCTTAGAAGGCATTTCCCCCAGGGAATAGCAAATTTTAGATTGTTATAAATTGTAATATCTTATTCTATTCATAGCTATTAATTATAATACTGATCACTAAAAGACACCTAGATCACAGAAGATATATGATATTACGATACATGACATATAATTTGCTACTTCTTCCTTAATATGTCATATACATACAGTATTGTACTAAACTGTGATGTTAAGAAATTGTCTTGGGCTTCCGTGGTGGCGCAGTGGTTGAGAGTCCGCCTGCCAATGCAGGGGACGCGGGTTCGTGCCCCGGTCTGGGAAGATCCCACATGCCGCAGAGCGGCTGTGCTCGTGAGCCGTGGCCACTGAGCCTGCACATCCAGAGCCTGTTGCTCTGCAACGGGAGAGGCCACAACAGTGAGAGGCCCGCGTACAGCAAAAAAAAAAAAAAGAAAAAAAAAAAAAAGAAATTGTCTTAAAGACCTTGGAGAATGAGAAACTTACAATTTTATTTAAAGTATCCAAATTGAAGCTGCAGTAAATAAAACACGTCTAAATGAATCACACTGGGTGAACAATGAACAGAACATATAAGTATTACAAAATGTGTTTACATTTCCACGGACATGCTAAGACAGATTAGTTTAGGGTTCCTAGGTTCAGGCAACTGAAGTGACTTTCCTGTGTCATACAGCTATTTAAATGGTACATACGGTATAGTAAAAATGGCTACAAAATCTTTGGCTAAAAAATCTTCGGCTACAAAATCTTTGGGGGTCTAAGTCGCCTCATCTTGAATCTGGGCTGACTTGTGCCTGCTTTGACCAAAAGAGTATGATGAAAGCAAAACTCTGCCAGTTCCATGCCTAACTTTTAAGAGGACCGGCAGTTTCTGCATTCTTCCTTATGTGAGCCATCATGTATGAAGTATGAATACCGGGAGACCGCCATGCCATGAGATATTAAAAGATCAGCATTATTTTCTAACTATTAAACTATATCACATTTAAAGCACTTTTAACTTTCATGATACTCCAGAAGAATGAAAAGTTCCATAAGAGCTGGGATTTGGTACTATTCACTGATATATCCCCATTATCTACAACAGTGCTTCGTGCATATATATATATGTTTGTGTGTGTGTGTGTGTGTGTGTGTGTGTGTACGTATATGTATATATTTATAATGCTCAAATAAATGTTAAATGAATGAATAAGTATTTTACAAATAAGTATTAGGAAAAATAGCTCAACTTATCTCTTACCACTTAAGAAGAAAAATATATCTCCAATGTAGCTGGTAGAAAAATAATCTCAAGATAAGAAAAAGTAAAATTTGAAGAAGAGCCCTAATCTTATTGCACTAATGAGAGGTTTACACTATTAAAGACCAGCTTTCCTGATTTCTCAAGTATCTTTACTTTCCTCCTTTTCATTATAGAATCAGTTTCATGATTATCTGAGTGGAGACATCAATTTTCTTAATAAGCACAACTTATGATATTAAGTTGTAGATCACAGTACAAGAATACAGAATGCAATACACTGAAAATATCTTTCATTTGCCAAGCCATGCCTGCATACTCCATGAACAGACAAGATTTTTTTCCTGCCTCAGACACTCAATTTTCAATACTCAAGTATAATTTTAATATGCCTTATACACTGGCAAATATGGCATATTTAAACTTTCTTTCTGAAGAAAATAAAAAAGGGTGTTTTCTTTTGGTCTCATTCTTGTGCGTTTATCTAGGTGCTTCACGTAGCAAAACTCTCTTCTGCAAAAATTCACTGTGGATTTATGGTTCACTCCAGATGGGCTGTGGTGGATGTGATAAAATGCAAATGTGGGTTTTTTTCAATGCTAATTCTTCAAGAAAGAAGCCAATCCTAAGGCAGGGTGTATGGAGCAAATGAGGATATTAACAACATGTGGCTTGAACCAAGATTCTTTTTTTTAACTACTAACAAGCTTCTAGTTCAAAGGAACTCTATTAGCCCAGGTAGGCATGTGACAGGCCAGGGGAGAAGCTGCAGAAGAGAATAAATGTAAAAGGCGAGGTGTAAAGATAGCAGTGAGGTCAAGGTGAGGAAAAACTCATCTCAAAGGATCTGAATGGGACAACATAAGCAAAGGCAGAGGAAGAAAATAATGCATGAGATTCAACTATGTTGGAATGTAGGTAACTGAGAGGAAAAGGCTCATCGCACAACAAATAGACAGCCTGGAGTCTGCCAGAAAAGGATCAACTTCTCCAAGAAATAAAGAAACTAAGAACTCACAGGTGTTGGCAGCAAGTAAAAGTATATGGAAGTAGAAAGACGAGGCAGAGAAGAGTCCAGAGACAGAAAGGAGAGAATAAAAAATGAATATATTCCTAGGGCATGTATTTTTAAAGCATCCCAAGTGAATTAGGAGAGCTTGGGAAAGAATGGCAAGGGACTTAGCTTTGGAGTAATATCTGGATTATACACCCGGGCTTCACTCTGTTAGTAAGGGGTACACTTAGCCCCCACTCACTAGTCTCCTATCTAGACTAACAATTCTCCCCTTGTTCCTCCTCCCTGTTCATTCTTCCCTCGAGGAGGGGCAGCGACCTGCGTGATTGGTGAACTGCTTTTTGTGACTCAGCCTCTTCTTCCCACCTGGGCAGCCAGATGCCTATAGAAAGCACAAATTCTCTGAAGCTCAGTGTCATAAGCTCACAGGATAAGGCCTGCAGGTAAATCGGCTGAATTCTGGGGAGACTAACCCACTCAGCTAGTAGAGCTAACTCATTCCTCAATCTACTACTTATCAGTTATAAAGATAATACATTGATCTCTATTATTTTACTCTTTTCCTCTCAATTGGTTCTAAATTTGGGTGGAAAGATAGGTACAAGCCAATTTCAGAGGTGTTAAAATATAAAGAAAATGTGCACCTTAGAATTGACAAAACACAGTAATTTGGTACCTTAATATTATGACTTGCTAATTTGCGTGAGTGTATACTTGTAAGAAAGACAGAGAGAAGAAGGAGAGAAAAGGGAGTGAAGAAAGAGAGGGGACAGAGATTACTAATATTCAAATACCAATTATCAAAATAAGAGCTTACCTATACATATCCTTATATTTCCTGTAGACACAGAGGCTCTGCTTGGGTTTCAATTCTAAAACTGACATCACCAATCCTACTGGAATACAACTTTAATCCAGCAGAACTGGAAGTTATGAAAAGTTAAGGTTATATATCCACTTAGGCTTAGAGACTAGGGTAAGTTTTGTAAACTAACACCCTTGATTACTTTTCTACAATTTTGGGAGAACTGCTGAGATTGGTCTTTCACATCAATCTCATTGCAATGCTATTTATCCAAAATATGAAATGGGAAAAATGGAAGAATTGTTTAAGGAGGAAGAACAGAGGTGATTTTAGAGTTCGATTTTCTCACTGAGTCTTCATTAGTTTGACTGAGGTGTTTGTTATGAGTATACTGAATGTCCAATGGACCCACATTAACTGTAAATTTAAATTTATCCATAGGCAAATATAAATGAGATTTAGATGTTTATTCCTACAATTTATTCTCACTTTCCGTAAAATATGGTGGCCTAACAATTTTCCCAATAACAAGATATTGGATCTTATACCATTTCTGTGTAAAGCACTTTTCTGTAAAGCACAATGCATAAAGTAAAATATACTAATATGAATACATGTGGCTCCTTTATTATCTAAATCGGGCCAAAGAGATCTAAATAAACATATCATATCAGATTTTTCAAAATGTGGTTTTATGACTTTTAGATCATAACAGTTATCAGTTTAAATTTTTATTTTTTGCGCAAATCATGTGTTAATAATGGACACACAGGACAAGGAAACTACAGCTTTAGAACAGTATTTTATAAAAGTTCCATATACAAATAAGGGAACTTTGCGTTAATTATAAAAAACTGCAATACCAACAAAAATACTGATGGGATATATGAGAAAAATACCAATACAGGTACTGGGATATATTAGAGAAGAAAGAATACTCTTACAGCCTCCTTTGCACATGTCTGCTGTATAGAAACAGGCAGCTTATTAGTTCTTCAATGTAGCACAGAGTCATTGGTAGTCCTTAAAGTCTTTAAAAAGAAAAACTTAAAAAAAAATAGCCTTTTGGTAACAGTCTCCAAATTAAAAAAAAAAAAAACAAGGTGGAAAAGTGCTTAATTCTAATGCATTCTTATATTAAAATTAATACTTTTGTACCATTACATACATACCCGGAATCAAGTTTCTAATCATGCTACAACTCCCAAACACTGTAAAATAATTTTGTTCTTTTCGTATCAATGCATTTTCATTTTCACTAGAACTAATTACCTTTAGATAAATGATTCAGAGATGTCAAAAGCGACTCTCAGGGAATGTTTCAAGAGGTCCCAATTTCCTGAATTATAGCCTAGAACATCTGCTTAGCAATCTGGCAAGTAGTATGAAGCCAAAACAGAGCATCTCATATATAGTAGTGGTATCTGACCTCAAGAATGTGACAGCTGGCTATTTGCCTGTAACCTTTATTCTGTAAAAAATCTAAAATTCTGTATGCAAGAGAGACTAGTAAAAACAAGAGTGCCAACACCAGAAGCATGGAGTGTAAAAGGAAAACAAGTCGCTTTAGGAAAGTAGAATTATTGGCTTCTTCATGCCAAAGGAATTAGAAAACATTGTTAAAAGAACTTTACTTACAAAAAAAATTTAAAGCAACAACTTGATTTTTCTTATAACACAGAAAAAAAAACATGTAAAAAGTTAAACCTGTTCTAAAATTGGAGAAAGTAAAATTAAACTTAAATTGGACCCTCCCAGAAATGAAGTGCTTAAGATACAAACTGTCAGAAGCATTCCAGGATAGAATCAGCTAGAAAAGAAATGAGTTTATCAACTGTATAAGTACAAAATAATTCTCTTCAAAATGGCAAGCAGCAGTTATAAGCCACTTGACATAGACTCTTAAACCAGTTATAAACATACCAGTTGGAGGGGGTCCATAAGTGGACTGGTGAGTACAGCAAGTAAACATCACACTGTTGTAGACACCAGTAGTTTCAACCTAACCTTCACTAATCAGCAGGGTTATGACACTAACTTGACCAGACAGGAAATCACACTTAGTTCAGTCTAATCTAGATTAATAGATGTTGGGAGATGAAATAGTCTCAGATTCAGACGTCTAGAAACATAGTAATCTTTCACGAGATTTAATCCTTTAAGATCATGGCTGACCACCAGTTACTAATAAGGTATATGTAATTTACAAAATCTCTTAATGGAAAGGGGATTTGAAATTTCCCACTGTCTACTATATTTTCATGGCATTTACAATTATTTCAAAAGTGACTGCAAATATGCTTGACAATATGTAGATGATGGCAAAGCATTTTTATGAGAGCTGGCAGTGGATGGTTACAATAAGGACAATGGAAATAACCAACAAGATATGAGACTGGGGGTTATATTTGAGGCAACAGTGAAAGAAGCCTTAAACAAGGTGCTACTTATCCAGCAGTCAGATTGCGGCACCTTCAATTATGCAATACTCTTGAACCCAGAAAAGTATATCTAACCATGTTCACACTAATCTTCAAGTCTTATATGGTAGAAGATACGCCAGTTAGGTAAAAACTACTTTTACTGAAATCATACCTCAAGCAATTCAAGAACGACTTCCACGTGAGAAGAATACTAAGAAATTCCAGTAGGCAATTAGGAACTAGGAAGAAGGCTTTCAGAAAGAAGAAAAAGAAAGAGCAGAGGTGATGTAATAAGTATACAGGATGTTCAAGGAATGGAAAGTATTTCAACTGAAGCACAGAATACACACGAAAGAGAAAAAACCCTAACTCTTTTGTGATAACTTAGAGTGGGCTTTGGCTGTATCTCAGTGTAAGTTATCCCTCAGATGTACTAATTACTAGTTTCCAGATGCATCTTCCAATTCAGCCAACATTCTTTTTTCTCTTGAACTTTCAATTGAAATATTATACACATACAGAAAAGCACACACATTTTAAGTATACAGCCCGATAAATTTTCATAAAGTGAACACCTGTAACTAACAGATTTTAAAAAAATGGGCACTACTAGCACCCCAGAAACCCCCACCATGAAGCCACCCCTTTAAGCATAAATACTATCTTGATTTCTAATACCATGGATTAGTTTTGCTTGTTTTTGAACTTTATATAAATGGAACCATATAGTCTATACTGTTTCTGATTGGCTTCTTTAAAATAACAGTAAGTTTGAGAGGTTCATCTATGTTGTTGCATATAGTTGTAAGTTTGTTAATCTTACTGCAATATAATATTCTACTGTATAGATATAGCACATTCAGAATCTAAAATTAGAATTAAGAATTGGATTTATAGAATACTTAGATAATTACAATTAGATAATAATTACAATAATTAGAATTACCATTCTACTACTGATGAGTATTGAGACAATTTCAGTTTTTAGAAACATAAATAGTGCTGCTATGAACATACATGTTAAAAAGTGTGGGGTGCTGGAGTTAACTCATACTGGTTCATGAGAACACACTGTTAAATTTTCAGGAATTCTGAATCAGTTACACAAAACCACTATGTACTCTTACAAATAAATGCGACATACTTAGAGCAAATATAATAAATACTCATCACTTCCTAGTTATTTTACTATTATCTATGCTCTTAGGGTTATTAATGTTTATTGTATCTGTATGGTAGAACTATTACATAATGATGGAATACTATATATTTCTTCCCATCTCTGTGTTCAGTGACATCAGATTGGCAGCTTGAAATTCGCCATGGCTTTTATATAGTACTTATACCATGGAAATTGGCAAATGCTACAAATCAGGGCTTCATTTATTATTTTGTTGACAGTTTAGACTTAAGAATGTGATGTAAAAATGTTAATTATACAGCTTAAACTTAAAAGTCTGTCTTGTCTGTAGCTGCGACACTGTGAATCACATATAATATTAAGAAAATATTCTTCAAGTATTTGAAAACTATAATCCAAGGCACTCATATAATTAATGAATAAATGAAGACTGGACATATGTCTTTGTTTCACTTTTATCTTAGTGTTAACACAATGAAAATGTCAGTCATTATTCAAATCACATCACAATTGACAATGTTAACTGTAACCACAGGATGGCTATGGATACAAGAGTTCAGCAAAAATCAACAAAAGCATTCTGAAACAGTCAACTGGGAAGAATATGGTGGCACATGCACCTCAAAAACAACATGTCTGAAATAAGATTTTCAACTTCCTCAGTGTTAAAATATCACTCCTCTTTAGCATTCCTCAGCTCAGTTAATGATAACTACCATCTCCCCTATTAGACAAATCAGAAACCCAGGTGTCATATTTGAGGCTTTTCTTTCCTTCACTTCCCACATAACAATTAGTCATCATAATAGCTCTTGTATCTCCCCAGTTCTATACATGCCCACTGGTTCCTCAGTTCAGTCTACCATTTTTGCTCACATATGTTCTATCAATAGTATCTTACTGGTCACTGAATCCACTCCTCAGGCTTGTGCCAGAATTAGCGATCTAAAAAACAAATTTGACCACATCATTTCCCTATTTTGACACTATTCAATGCTGCTCCATAACCCTTAAAACCATTTATAAATACCTTAAAAGGACACATCTGGCCCTGATGATGTCTGCAGCCTTAGTCTTACACTCTCTGTCTGTGTTCAAGCTGTATTCAACTAATCCCTCTATCTGGAATACCTCTCTCCACCTCCAAGTACCTACTCATACCTGAGGATTTTATGTAAATATTAATTCTTCTGGGAAGCATTTCTATAGAGATGGCATTAAGAGATGCCTCCATTATGCTCACTTAAGACACCCTATGCTTATAGTTTTGGGCACATATCACAATGCACTGAATTTGCTTGTATCCCCCATTAAACCACAAAGTCTTGAGGGCAGCCACTATGTTTTATGCAATACTGTACCTCCGTAAACTTAAACAGTGCTTGGTCCTTAATACATTCTTAATGGATCTACGGATGAATTGGAGGATTGACGGATGGATAGGATGGATTTTACAAAGTAAGAAGGTTAGAACAAAATTTTTGCCATTAACAACTCTGGGTTTAAAAAAGTCATTTTCAGAAGGCTTATGTTTCATATCCTCCAATTACCCCTGAAGGTTAATATTAGAAGCCCACCTACACCACCTAGGCAGTGCTAAAAACCACTTAATCCCATGTCCTTTGGGTCCATAGAATAACTGATAATTTGGATCCAGAAAAATCATTACCAATACAATTAGATGCTCAAAAGAGACCCAGTCGTACTGTTAAGAGGAATAAGACATAAAGTGGCAGGATTTGTAGACTAAAAGGGAGAGAACAAAACAAAAACAAAACAAAATACTAAATAATTAGCACCTCCACCTTTATCACTATAATATTCATTAAGTATTCATTATGTGAAAGCTGTTACAATAAGAATTTACATGGTTCATGTTCCTATTTAAGAACAGGGGAACTGTGGCTTTCCTGGTGGCATAGTGGTTGAGAATCCGCCTGCCAATGCGGGGACACAGGTTTGAGCCCTGGTCCGGGAAGATCCCACATGCCATGGAGCAACTAAGCCCATGTACCACAACTACTGAGCCTGCGCTCTAGAGCCCACGAGCCACAACTACTGAGCCCATGCACTGCAACTACTGAAGCCTGCGCACCTAGAGCCTGAGCTTCACAACAAGAGAAGCCACTGCAATGAGAAGCCCATGCACCACAATAAAGAGTAGCCCCCACTCGCCGCAATTAGAGAAAGCCCACAAGCAGTAATGAAGACCCAACGCAGCCAATAAATAAATTTTAAAAAAGAAAAGGGGAACTGAAATCACATATTAGTATCTTTTAACAGATTTAACAAAAAGATGGTGCCTGCCAATAAACTATCACATTTCTCTCTTTTGCTAATGAAAATTCTTTTATCCCTTCATCCATAAAAAGGTTTAAAAATCCACTTCAGGCACAGTGGTAAGTGCTTGTCATATATTTTGTCATTTAATAGTCAGGATAATCCTATGAGTTTGGTATTATTATGATTATCATTTTGTGGATTAGAGCAAGACTACACAATTCAGAACACTTGATCAAGTCACACAAATATTAAATCACAAAGCTAAACCTGGCACTAGGAATGTTTAGCCCCAAAGCCTGTGTTCTCATCCAGTAAAGTGCATTGCCAGGCAATGATAAAACGTACTGAGATGCCCTCAATGAGGTCACAGTTTAGTGGGAAACAAAAGCACACATGTAAAATTTGACAAATAGCATTGTTATTATACTACAAGTTGTTACAGGGTACAGTTTGGTGCATACATTCTAAATAAAGGAATAAGATACTTTGGAAAGTTATAGTATTTAGGAGGCTTAATGGTATCTTTATTGTACATTAAGAAAGTAATAAATTGAGCTGCAGAAGCTCAAGATGAGACAACGATATGGCTTTCCACTAAATGCTTCCTTAAAATAATTTTTTTTTTTTTTTTTTTCCATGCCGCACGTCTCGCATGGGATCTTAGTTCCCCAACGAGGCCCGAACGCGCCCTCGGCAATGAAAGGGTGTAGTCCTTACCACTGGACAAACAGGGAATTCCCTAAAATAATTCTTAACGTTAATAATTCTTTATGACAAATGTATCTAATATGGAAAAAAGACCTCATATAAGGAGCAATATTAGAGCTAATGAAAAAGTTCTCGGGAATTGAAAACAGAAATTAAGACTGTACAAACAGTTATTACGTGTGTGTGTGTATATATAACTTCTTTTCAAAAGCAATCTTAAATCATACTATCTATGGTATTTATACAGATTTGAGCATCATGAACTATACAATATAACAGGTAACACCATTCATGCCAATTTTTCTCTCCTATAAAATTGTTTCTGTAGTATGTTGAAACAAAATGCTTAAGCAAAATTAATCATCTGAAGAGTAAAAATAAAATTTCTAATAGGCAAACTCTAATAGTTGAAACTCTTCTCTGGCTAAATTAACTAACTCATTTAATTTAGTCTTCATAAAATATAAACGCTACAATTGTTTTTCACTTTTAAGATTAAATTTTAGAATTTTATTACACCGAAATAATAAAAAGAGGGGTCTTAAGAAATTACTGGGTCTATATATATATATATATATATATTTTTTTTTTTTTTTTTTTTTGCGTTACACGGGCCTCTCACTGCTGTGGCCCCTCCCGCCGCGGAGCACAGACTCACAACGCACAGCCCCAGCGGCCATGGCTCACGGGCCCAGTCGCTCCGCGGCATGTGGGATCTTCCCGGACCGGGGCACGAACCCGCGTCCCCTGCATCGGCAGGCGGACTCCCAACCACTGTGCCACCAGGGAAGCCCCTGGGTCAATATTTTTAATTGCTTATATAATATTGACTATTTCAAATTTTCCTTTTTAAAATTGGCTCATGGCTTTAAACTTGTTAATGTATTTTCTGTGTTTCCTACATAACTCGTTTTGCTCTAAAGTGAACGCTGCAAATTGCCTTGGATGGGCAATAATGAAAAAGCAATACCATTTATTAATTTTGTATAAGTTATCTTCCACCCCTGAGATTCCTTGGAGGGGAAGAGCATGTCTGAATTTCACCAAACAGTGCAAGTGAGAGAAACTAAACAAATGCATCCTGGAGGGAGAGAAAATGCCTACAGCAGCAAATGACCTACTACATACTTCGTTAAACAGGCTTTGATGATATAATTTGTTAATTTCTGGGGGAAAGAAGATAATTAACAATAGTTTAAGTTTGTTCTGATAGAAGTATTTAACTTCTGTAAGTTTCTGATCACAAACAACACACACTGTTCAAGAGGGCAGTCCACTTCCAAACCATTATAATACTAAGTAAATGTGCAAGGAAAGCTCAATGAAAAGACATTTTCTTACTATCAGAAAATGCAAACTAAGAAGTACATTAAACTTTCCTTAAGAAAGTTTTAAAATATTGTTGGCATTTGTTTCTCCAGATAAATGTTTTTTTAAAATATTTTGAAGACCAATTCATTTTAAGAAAAGGTAATTTTATTCAAATATGCAGCTCATGGTATGAATAAGCAAGTACTCATTTCCCAACAGAATTGACAAGTCTTTCAAATAATGGTTTATTTTTTTTTTTCAAAAAATCAACACAGCAATTTGGAATTTCAACATACACAGATGTTTGTATGTATGAAGGCATGTGTGTTTCTGTATATGATGTAATCATGAGTATGGTTCAAAACATACCTATTTTTAATAATAAATAAAATGATCCTTATTAAAGTAAGTTACTATTTAACAACCTATGTTCAAGCTGTACCATAACGAAATACATAAATGCATACGTATGTAGCTTCATATCTTAAACTTTATCCTTTATTTATTTATTTTTATTTATTTATTTTTTTGCGTTATGCGGGCCTCTCACTGTTGTGGCCTCTCCCGTTGAGAAGCACAGGCTCCTGACGCGCAGGCTCAGCGGCCATGGCTCACGGGCCCAGCCGCTCCGCGGCATGTGGGATCTTCCCGGACCGGGGCACGAACCCGTGTCCCCGGCATCGGCAGGCGGACTCTCAACCACTGCGCCACCAGGGAAGCCCTATCCTTTATTTTTAACTAGATTTCCATTCTCTGTGTAATCATAAAGATAACTTAATAGAATTGTTTTAAATAGGCTTAAAGATAACTTAATAGAATTATTTTAAAAGCTTCAGTCCCACTATTAAATATGGGAAAACTGAAAATAATAACAAAAGCAACTGTCTTCACTATCAAAAGGAAAAGCAAAGCTGAATTGCTTACTTAACAGTATTTCCCCTAACTTTTTAAATTAGTTTCTTTTGGACACACACTTACATGACTTAACATTATCACTGTATTACTGCACAAATAAAAGGTCAAAGGAGAGCTTCAAACAAACAATTTTCTCCAGTGATTATGAGAATATTTCATTCTGTAGTTTTAATTAATAAAATAATAAATTGTGAAATAACTCATTTTCATTCAGAATTTAATTTAATGGCATTGTATGTTCATTATAGTTTAAACTCTAGGTAACAAAAAATAATCGTTTGAGAAGCAAGAGGGAGGGGATATGGGTATATATGTAGACGTATAGCTGATTCACTTTGTGATAACAGCAGAAACTAACACACCATTGTAAAGCAATTATACTCCAATAAAGATGTTAAAAAAATAGTTTGCTATGCTATATCATTTCTATATGGCATTCATAACCTAAATTGACTTAAATCTTATGATCATATAAAAATCAAATGTGCATGACCCTGAAACTATATCAGTTTTTTGTTTTGTTTTCTTTTGTTTTTTAGCCACGCTGTGCAGCTTGCAGGATCTCAGTTCCCCGATCAGGGATTGAACTCGGGCCAGGGCAGTGAAAGCCCAGAATCCTCACCACTATGCCACCAGGGAACTCCCACTCCCATATATCAGTTTTTTGGGTTTTCTTAAATTGTAGAATGTATACCTAACACAATACTATTGGTGCTTTTAATTTTTTATTACTACTACTTCAAGCCTTCTTCCATAGCCTTCAAGCTTCATGAGGTATACTCATCCTTGTATATCCATTTCATAAACAAGGTACAATCTCCTTTTCAATAAGGATTATAAACACAAAGCAACAACATAGGTCCTAAGATTGTTACATCTGATTGCATACTTGACACTATGGAGTTACTGATTATATTTACATTTGGAGTAAACTGATAAAAGTTTATTTTAAAAGTTTAAATATAGAAGTACATGATTCTAAATATACAAAGTATGCAAAGATACTCCACCTAATTCTTACAACTACAATTTTTAAGTGGTGATTTGTTTTATGTCCAGGAAAACAAAAAACTATATATCCTATGCTTTAAAAAAAAAAAAAAGAGTTAAAATACTAGCCTGTTACTATTCAGAATTACTACTGAAATCCAGCTTAATTTAGGAAGTTATATTACAAATAAAAAGCAGGTAGTTAATAGAGGTGTCTTTTCACATTAAATCTTTAACTCAATTAGGCATTAGTTAGAATTTCTAATATCATATTGAAATAGGCAATTTATCTAGGAATTAATATTTTTAAATACGCCTTTTATTTACATGATGTAAACAGTTGAAGAAAAAATCAGCAACAAATAACATCACACATGAAATGCTACTGAACTAGTCCCCTGGAAACTAATAATTTTTTACCCTTAAATTCGCTTAACATTATTTTCTTTAAAATACTTTAGCGATTATTTAAATATAGTACATTCAGTTTAAAGCTTGGTGACTTAGACTAAAAGTGCAAACTATACTTTCACAAATTACCTACCTTTCATAATTTCCTGCCTCGATTATTTCAAGTAAAAGTTTAGACTATTTCCTACTACTAAAGGGTGACATTTTCCATTTTAGTTCTCAAAATAAAATAACTTAGGGGACAAACTGATAAATACTGGAAGTAATTTTTTTAAATGATGTTCAAGATAAACAAAAGTATAAAGGCTAAAAACTAAAAGAAACCAAAAGTACAGTGAGAAACGCAAAGCTGACCTCTCTTTAATCTTTTCTTGTTAAACCTAGGGTACTCAAGAATTGTCAACTAATTAGTCCATTTTATTGATGACATTTTTCTCTAGGGAAGTTATTTTAGAAGTTTAACCCTGGAGCAAGTCATAGCTTCTCCAGTCTTTGAAAGTGTCCAGAGCATTGATTATAACTGCAGGAGGTGTTACCTTCTACCCCAGAGAATCTCACCCTGCACAATCTTACACACTCTCTCACTCCCAAAATAGCTTTGATTCAGCAATTCAAACTGCTTCCGCTGATATTAAAGGAAGAACCACAGAAAACGGATCAGCAGTTAAAATGAAATAGAAGTGGGGGGGGGAATACAGATCATGGATATAGTAGCACAAAGCTCAAGAGTAAAGCAGATTTGAAAAAGACATCAGAGTGACTCAAAAGGGAACAACATGACAGAAATTAAACAAGATTTTTATGTTTGCCTTCTGTGCATTTAAACTCATCTCAGCCTCCACTGAAATTCTTATCATACATAAACCCCAAGGCTTTCAGCATACTGTCAAAACCACACCCTCTCTTTCTCTTTCTAAGTCTCCAGAGTCACTTCTTAGGTAGCCAAGAAAAAAGACAGAAGAATTCAAATATGCATGTAATTGAGAAACAGACCATTTTATAACCAAATTCTGATTATAAACAATATTTTTTCATGTAAAAATGTACCTAATTGTTTTAAAATCCAGTATTTTTTCTCTTGCACTTAATGAAAAGGCCTAGGTCTACTTTAAAAGTTATTTGAAGTCAGGAATAAACACAGGGTAGAGGACCAGAAATAAGACATGAGGGGCCTTGCAATATCTTTCTTGGGATGATGTCAGAATATCAAGGTGCTCTATGCTGTCATAGTTAGCTTTCCACTTGACTACAGAAAAAGCTTAAGTATATGCTTAATTAGTTAATTAGTTCAGTACTAGAGAACAATCTAGATTCAAAGAGCTATCATCACAGAATGGCTTATTCACATCTATCTCAGAAACAGTGACCAAAATTCAAGAAGGTAATTGGATTTTCAAAACCGAACGTCGTTTTTTTCCCCCTCAATTCACTCATGACAGGGCCAGAAGGTAATGATATATCTGCCATGATGCAATGAGCAGACCTGTCTTCTGTCAAGAGTTGAAATCATGAAGGAATAAGCTGTTGTTAACAACCTCTCTCCAAACACTAGAGCTGTCAGTTCATTGTTTTCTTTTGCTGGCATGGGGGCTGGTGTGGTGGCCTCATATACCTTGTCAGTTCAGTAATGTGCTAAGCTGTTAACCTTTTCTGGAATTCTTGACTTGAGCAATCTTTTATGAAGACTATAATGTAAGAGCTTATATTTTCTTTGATTCCTTTATGTTTCTCTCAAAGTTTCTTTTTAAAATTTGGAATTAGTGCTTTTGGTTTCAACCTATAGTTTAGTAGTCCATATTTCAAATAGAAAAAAAAAAGCATTTACTTTTAAAAGGTTTGAAATGTAAGTTATAGTGATCTAAATTCAGCCAGTCTTTAAGGGGAAAAAAATCAATAATTATTTAAAGTTTCTTGTAGTTTTATAATCAAACATTTAAACTCTTTTAGAAATGGTTAAATGAATAACTATAATAGTATATTCATGAATATTTTCTTTAAAAAATTTTAATAATAAAATAATATCTTTTTAAAATTATGAAAGTAATAATTGCTCAAGGCCAAAAAAAAAAAGAATTGAATAGGAAAATTGAAAATGAATGATAAAAGAAGAAACCTCATGGTTTCTTGCATAGACTTCCAGGAACATCAATGTACATCGATGTATGCATGTAGGTGTATGTATATACATGTAAGTGTACATTTTAACAAATAGTCTCATTCTTATGTTTTCAATGGAAAACTCTTAGACATCATTTCATATGAATGAACACATATACACACATATAACTCATTCTTCTTAATAATTACATAGTCTTCCATGATAAGAATATACCATCATTTAATAAATATTCCCCAAATTGGATATTTAGGTTGTTAGAAGTTTTCATGTTATTACAGACTGCTGTGATTAGCATCCTTGTACATATACTCTGTATACTTTGTTTACTGCTCTAGTGTAAATTCCTACAAATGGAATTTAGGGTCAAACATTAACACACATATTTAATTTGGGGAGATATAACCCAAACTGCCATCTTATTGCTTCAATTTACATTCTGACCAATATCTAAACTTGGTATTATCATACAATTTATCATACAATTTATCTGCCAATCTTATATGTTGAAAACTGGCACCTTGTTTTAATAACCATTTCTTTAATTCCCAGTACTCTGAATGACTATATTTTAAAGAAGCACAAAAGTCTATGAATCATTTCAACAAAAGTATATCTAAAAGGTCCAAGCAATTATCATGTTTTCGAGGTCTCTGAGAACTTAAACATGCATCCCCTGTGAAACTATATTCTACTTATAAACTGCTACATGGTACTGCTACTGTTAAAAATAAAAACTATGTCCTATATTGATACAGGACTTCTGACTACTATCTACTAACTGTCAATGCCCACTAGAATACTCTTAAAATTTCCGTGTCACCAACTCTGTCAAATACTTATGTTAAAATAGCAAGATCGGGGCTTCCCTGGTGGTGCAGTGGTTAAGAATCTGCCTGCCAATGCAGGGGACATGGGTTCGAGACCTGGTCCGGGAAGATCCCACATGCCGCAGAGCAACTAAGCCCGTGCACCACAACTACTGAGCCTGTGCTCTAGAGCCCGCGTGCCATAACTACTGAAGCCCGCACGCCTAGAGCCCGTGCTCCGCAACAAGAGAAGTCACCGCAATGAGAAGCCTGCTCGCTTCAACAAAGAGTAGCCCCCTCTCACTGCAACTAGAGAAAGCCCGCGCACAGCAACGAAGATGCAACAGAGACAAAAATAAATAAATAAAACAAATAAATTTAAAAAAAGAAATAGCAAGATCTTGCAGTACTTAGTTGGAAGACTAGGAACTGAAGGCAGGAGGTGTTACCAAAAATTTATTACTCAAATCACTGGGAAAAATCATATCCTATTTTAGATAACCCTCTATAATGGCTCCATGTACATCTGTGGAAAAAAATCCTAAAACTGTAATCAATCAGCTTAACAAATGTGTCTGTCAAAATGGGGGGAGGGGACCCAAAATGGAGTAAGAAAGGAGAAATCAAAAAGTCAACAGCCAGAATAGAAAAGCTAAGTTACTGCTTATTAAAAGGGAAGCAAATGATTTAAAAACTAAAAAGCTCTAAATCAGCTTTCAAAGTATGTGGTTCATATCAGTCAAGCAACAGTTTATGTAGTCTGCAATTTAGTCATCTTATAATCATAGCGATTTCTAAAAGAAAATCCTAAAATATTCTACTTTGACGAATATTGCTATGTAAGGACGTCATCTCCTGAGGTTTACAAAGCATTTTGTTATATAGAAAATTACTTTAATGTTATTTGTTTTAAAAAGATATGAGTTGCAGACTTCCCTGGTGGTGCAGTGGTTGAGAATCCGCCTGCCAATGCAGGGGACACAGGTTTGAGCCCTAGTCCGGGAAGATCCCACATGCCGCGGAGCAACTAAGCCTGTGTACCACAACTACTGAGCCTGCGCTCTAGAGCCTGCAGACCACAACTACTGAGCCCTCGTGCCACAACTACTGAAGCCTGCGCACCTAGAGTCTGTGCTCCACAACAAGAGAAGCCACCGCAATGAGAAGCACGTGCACCGCAACGAAGAGTATCCCCCGCTCGCCGCAACCAGAGGAAGCCCACGCACAGCAACGAAGACCCAATGCAGCCAAAAATTAAAAAAAAAAAAAAAAAAAAAAAGATATGAGTTGTAAAGGGACTACCTATCATTGGAATAACCACATAAAAAACGTAATTAAAATGCTATACTGAATTCTTTTGATTATCTCTACTCCTTCCACAAATCACACTAAAATATTAGTTTTAAAAAATATGGATGGTTTACTTTTCACTGTACACTTTCATATATTATTTGATTCTTGAACCGTGTGAATATATTGCCATTTAAAAATTAAATAAAAATATATTTTATAGTAGGGGCGGTATTAACCCATCAGGACGAAACTAATGGGAAGACAGTAAGCTGATGGAATTTGTTTGGTATTACAGAGGAAATTCTAACTTAAGCCTCTGGAGATAAATAATAACTAGAAGCAAGCCAACCTGCCCACAGAATTTCAGAGAAACTCAAAATTCGGGGTGCCAGTTTTCTTGGAAAGTAGAGGTAGGGCTTGAGTCTAAAAACAGAGGCAGTAGTTGTAAGTTCACATAAGATGCAGTTACCCATCCCCCCGAAGCCAAACAAACCAAAAAAACAAAACCTGAAAACCAAAACACAGGTCAAAATCTCACATTCCACAGCCAGAGATCAGTGTCAGAGATCAGTGGTTTTTCCATTAGAGAAATTTATCCAGAGAAGACTAGAAGGACATCAGATCAGGAAAGGGGAAGAGAGAGACACAGAGCTCAAATCAGGTGCACTGTGCAGAAGTCTGCAAAATGAATAAAGAGAGAGCTCCATAACAAAATATGATGAAAGAACTTTAAAAATTCTACAGGGCTAAAAGAAAAAGTAGGTAACCTCCCAGAAACTAGAGCAAAAATAGATGGAAAATAAGAGAAAGTATAGTCAATTAGATAAGACAATTAGAGGCTCAGTCCAGAACTCCAAAACCAAATGAAAATTCCAGAAAAAGAGAAGATTAAAATTATCAAGAAACAACACAACAAAATATTCTCAGAATTGAGAATCATGAATGTGCAGTACAGAATGAAAGGAATCACCACATCTCTAACACAATGAATCAAAAAGACCCACACCAAGAAACCTTCTCAAAAGCAGTATGATTCAATTTCTTAAAACCAGGGAGAAGGAAAAGAAGCTTCCGTGGAGGGAAACAAAAGGATTCAAGATCAGAATGGTACTGGACTTCTCAATTAAAACACTGCAAGTAAAACAACAATGAAACAAAACCTTCAAATTTCAGAATGAAAATGATATTCAGATTGGAATTCTATGACTAGATGAATTATGAAAATAAAGTGAGCAAGTAATATAAAGGTATTTTTCATAAATACTAGGTTTCAAAAATTGATCTCGTATTCCCTCTTTGATGATTCCAACAAAATGAGAGCATATATCCAAAAAGCTACGGTCATTGGATCAAGGAAACAGGAGGTCAAACACCAGAGAGAATCTAAGTGGAGTCCCAGGAAGAGAGACAGGGAGGCAGGCTTAGAAAGTGACCAGTCAAGATTGGGACAGAAGTTCACAGAGTTTCAAAAGAGAGCTCTCCAGAAGAACATACCATAAGATTATCTGATAAATTTAACCATGTAAAAAATTAGAAAGGCCAATCAGAATTAACAACAATTACAAAGAAAATAGAAAACAGTTAGGAAATTATTAATTCTATGAAAATAAACTTGTAGCAGAAATGAGTAGCAACCACAGTACCTACTTGGTTCAGTCATAAGCAATATTAAAGTAGTAGTAATACTGTAAAGCTTGATTGCTGAATTAATCCAAAAACTGTGGGAATGGGAAAGAGATTCTTACGTGCCATAAAAGAAAGTGACTGATAAATCAAGAGACAGCACTATAATTAAAAAATGTTGATATAGAGAATATAATTAAAACCAAAAAGTATTGAGAGTTATTACATCTAGGGAACAGAACTAACAGCTGAGGAAGGATTAGGAAAGGATAACCTTTATTTTGATGTATGTCATTTGTTTTTACTTGATTTTTAAGATTATATGCTTGTATCCTCTGATGTTCTACAGTTTTATTTTAATAAGTTTTAAGTGTAGATTTATCTGTCTTGCTCAAGATATGCCATGCTTCTTCTACAAAGATTTGTGTCTTTATTCTCATAAACACTCTACCACTAATATATTACTTTTTCTCCCATTCTTTTCTATTGCTTTTCTGAAACATCTATTAGAGGATTATTAGATCTTATTCTATTCTCCATGACTTTTTATCTATCATAATTTTTTTCTCAGGTTTTCTCTGCTATATTCTATATACTGTATTCCCCAATTCTAACTTTTAATTTACTAACTCTCTTCAACGATGCCTGATAGTTTTGTTTGACTTGACTTTTCTTTGTAATGAATCATTTCCTCAAATAATTTTTAGTTTCTGACTACAAATTCTTCTTCATTAGGGATTTACCCTGAATTGTAAAGTGTTGCTGTTGGCACTTTTATGTTTGTTTCCACTTGGTAACCCAGAAGTTTCATCAGTCCAAAGTCCATTTTTACATGAATTTACACTGCTTGAGATTCCCACACTAAATAAGTTGTCTCAATTCAAACTGCAAATCTAAATCCACCTTTGGGTTAGGATCTGTGGCTTCTATATCTCAGGGGAGGCTGTTTATTTACCCCACCTGGCACCTCTGGCAAACTGACTTTTGCACCTCTAAAAACTAAAAAGGCAGAAGCTTCCAGGGTCTTAGTTTTAGATCCTGCCTCTCAGGCTCAAAGCTGTGCTGTGGACCCCTTGGGGCCTAGGTCTTATATCTCGTCAAATATCACCTTTAGGCTGCCACACCCTCCAGGGATTTACCACTGGGGTTTTAAGTTCTTTCTTGTAGTCAGGAATTTAAAGATTCTTTTTCTATCGAACATAACTAGGTCTTTAATATTTTTGTTGTTGCTATGTTTTATTCCATGATTTTTATGGGTGTTTAGTGGGAGGGACAAGTGACTGTTAATTAACTCAGTCCACCATGTTATAGAACCCAAACTGTATACATTACATTGATAAAAATAGCATTAATTTAAAAAACTTAGATATAACAGTATGAAAATTATATGCAAAGTAAGTAATTACGGAAATAGTAGATTCTTCTGAATAATCCAGCTATGAGAAATTAGAAAACAACGTAGACTTAGTCAAGTTATCGGAATTCTCAAAAACTTATTAAAATTAAAAAAATTTAAGTCATGTTGGATATGAATCACTTGTACTTTGAGAGTACTCTTTATAATTTAAACTTTTACTTCACTGATTTTATTATAAAACATTTTCTAGAACTTCTCATCCTCTGTCACACTAAATATAATTGCCATCAAGTCCCACCTTATGTATTACACCTAAAGCCTGAAAAGTATATATAAATTCTCAACCAATCCAAAAAGTATTACCTACGCCAATGGTTCTAGTGTGGTGCCCAATGAGCAGTACTGGCATCACCTGAGATATTCTCAGATATGTAAATTCTCAGGCCCCAACGAGACCTTCTGAATTAAAACCTGGGATCTGAACAGGGCAATCTGTTTCAAGAAGCCCTCCACGTGATTCTGATGCATGGTAAAAATTTGACTTCATGGACCAGGGGCTTCCAAACTGCTCCCCATGAAACTTTTTGACGGTATATACATCTCAATCAGTCAAAGCCTGGATAGGGAGAGATCGGTGACATGTCTACGGTGCGAAATTTAAGGAGGCACTCACTCTCACGGTCCTACAAGGACTGCACATCATGAGAGTGACTGACCCCTTAAATTTTGTACCCCTGTACCACCCCTGCAATTAGTAATGAAATGAATTGTCACCTATTTTCCTTGCCCTTTTTATGGAGATCAACTAAAATGCCTGAAAAGATCAAAGAAGAAATAAGTATGAGAAAATCTCAAACTGCTCAGTCAGACACTGAATAATTAGTACTTAGCTATATGATATACTGTTTCTTACTCCAATTAATATATTATGCAATTAAGATTGTTAAGCACTGAAAATATTAGCTATGGCCTCCTGAGAAGCACTGTGGGCATTTATCTGATATGTACTATTTCTCCAACAAGAAATCTTAATACATTTTTAATAATAAAGTTCTTAAGTAAACTGTAAGGATTAGAGTATCTGTCGTTTTTAAACTGTCATCTATGGAGCCCCAGGGTCAGGGAATAAATCTCAGGTGCTGTTGTGAGAAAGGTTCCAATCTTCACTTCAGCTTCAACCAAAGTGGCTCCACAGATTCAAACACAAGTTTTGTTTTTTTTACAAAACAGTCCAGTAGAGGCAGGGTTCTAGTGTTGGAAAAAAGTTTTAACCTTACCATGATATGACTCCTATTTTAGGACCTTTAATGTTATACTAAAAATCTGCAAGGAATATAGCATAAATATTATTAACAACACTGAGTAGAGATAATCTTGTCTGGCCTGAAAAATATCAGAATTTACTGCAGTTGTGGTATGAAAATGGACAGACCATGGAAAACAGAGTAGTGGCTCCCAGCCCTTTGTAAACTATGGAAACATTTCTTTAAATACAAGTTTAGAAAAAAGTCCAGAAAATAAAAACATGTAGGAGTAATCTGATTAAAAAGAATGAGACAACTTCTTTTTCCTTGTTAGTCTTCCTCTTCCTGCTTCCTAAAATACCATCCTTTCCCCCACCTGTCTCCGCACCCTCCAGCCGCACACAAACACAGAGCAGCGCTTGAAGAATTACCAGAGAAACACCATGAAAAAGTAAAGTCAAAGTAATAAAATCACTTTATCTGAATTAAAAAGATATCCATTTTTAAATGTTCACCATGTAGAAAGTTACCAGAATAAACTTCATAAAATTGAGAATAAAGTATATAAACTAAACTTTTCAAAGTACACAGCATACACTAAATACTAAAGAACTTAGAAATCAGCTGCTTTATTTCAAGGAACCCTGGCTGCTCTGACTGAGGAAAGCACAAAAATGGCAAGGCAATGAAATGCTGTTATCCCCCACTATTCCTACTTAAAAGGACAAAATGACTGACGATTCTAATGTTACTGATAAACCTCCTCCCTCTTGTTTAGGATCTCAACAGATAGTTTGTTCAAAGGTATTTGGGATGGCTTTCCCTATACTCTATAGCCCTATACTTCCCTATACTTCAAAAAACCCTATACAACAATAAAATATTCTAGAATGGGAAAGGCTTAGTTGATCTAGTAGCACAGACAATATAATTTACATAAAGTATCTCACCAAGCACGTGTTTGTACAAACATCTGATTTTCTTTACTAAATTGTATGTTCAAATATTCACCAAATTGTGATCACATTTCACATGTAAAGTTCTTAAAATACATCAACAGCATCTGTTCTAACCACTAACTAATGTGCCAGAGAGTAAGTTCATTTCACTATTCATAACCTGAAATATGAAACAGTTTAAATAAATTTATTTTAGTTACTTAAATTCTACCAAAAAACACACTATCGAAGTTTGCAACGAATCAAAAGTAATGTCTTTGTGTTCTTTGCACATCCATGAAGACTGAAAAAAAAATACACAATTCACCTATGAAATTCTACTTGCAGCATTTTAAGGGCCTCAAAATCCATTAACAAAATATTCTTTAGGAGCTGGGCTGAGCTTTACTCTTATCATTTCAGAGTTAAAGTAGGAAACATATCTTTGACCTTTGCAATCATAAGTGTATCAAATAATATCTTTCCACTTTTAATTACAAAAATGTAGCTCTTATAAAGCATACGTGATAACTTTCCGTTATTATATTAACCTTTTATAAGTAAAGATGTCACTTTACCTTTATTTTTCTGAAGAAAATCTCTGCTTATATGTGAAAGAAAACCAACTTTGCAAAATTTAACTATTCATTGCAGAACTTAAGAATAAGACAGTAAAACAAGTCGCCAAATATTAAGATGTAACAAAGCTAGGTCAGAAAAAGAAATTTCACCACTACAGGAAAGAAAACCTTGAACACAATTTTAAAACACCAATTTCTAAAAAGTTGAAATTCAAGTAAGAAGAAAGTAATTCAGTAAATACTGTAATTCACCATTTTGTATGTCTTTGTCTTATTCATAAAGCGTTACATTTGTGGGCTCTAAAGAGTTGTTTTTTGTTTTTATTTTTTAATGACAAAAAAACACTGAGTTTTTCCAACTCTTTTTTTTTTTAAGAATAAGATATTAATTTAAAGGTAGCAGAATTCCTTTAGTCTCTAACTTCACTAAATCAGGTAGGCAGAGATTTACAAAAGCAGTCATGATTTTTTTCAGAAGTATTTTCAATAATATTCATAAGTATTTGATAATTTAACTGGCATTTCATGTAATAAGAAATGAAAAAATTTAGAACTGAAAATACTCATTTCAAAGATTTTATCTAAACCTTTGTATACTTAAGATGCGTTTTTGCTCTTGTTGTAAAGGCAAAATAATACAGAATAATCTTTCACTACAAATAAAATAAATAAGAACAATTTAAAGATAAGACTATGTTTAGGAAAGACTTTTAAAAAGACATGATAAAATAATTTATAACACATACTAAAACAGAGCTATAAAATGCCAAAAAAAAATAAAGGAAATTGCACTTACATCCATAGCTCTCTTAATAAAAGGTATCTGTGTGCCACTGTCCAGATCTTCATTTATAATAAGCCTTCTAGCCCACTGACCTGCCCTCACAACACCACTACCATGAATTAAAACCATCAGTTTCTGTGGATTTGTCAAAGCATCCTCACTCATAAAGATAAAACTCTTTGGTTCACTCTCAGTGGCATCTACCTGTAATTAAAAAAAATTAAATAATAAATAAATGTTTTCTGATCAGGTTTAGACACAAATGAGAAAACAACTAATGGTTACTATAAATTATAGAATGACTATTACAGAATTATAGAAGTAAAAAAACTTTAAAATAAAATTTTCATTAGAGATTGATAATTATATATAAGGTAGAGGAGCAAAAAAAGACATGATAGTAATTTAAACATATAAAAATATGAAAAAAGAATACTGGAAATATGCCTTTCTCCATTATTATTGTATATTTAATATTATATTATCATTATAAATAAGAATAACTAATTTTTAAGTGCTTCCTATGATCTAGGTACTATGCTAAATGTTTAAAAAATATTATTTCTGTTAAGGTCACACTATTATTATATTCACTTATAGATGAAGAAGTTGAAGCCTAGAGAGTTTAAATAACTCGCCCAAGGTCACACAGCTATTAAGCCTATAAGTTATAATAGAAATATGCTGCACCTAAAATAAAAACCAGAAAAACCCAGCTGGAGAATACACATATTGGAAAACCATATATTAGCAAGGAAAACTACTAATCTTTTAACAACAGTAGGAGGGGGAACTATTTAAAAATTCAAACACCAACTGTTCTGTGTAAATGGACTTGGAAATTTCATTCAGAGTATGAACACAGGATTATATAACAATTATTTTATGAAGGAATATTATTTGTATACTTTGATAACCTTATTTTATGTACTAGTTATTTATGGTATGAAAAGTGAATATTCTTAGTCATTTTGATTACACTTAATAGTTAGGTTTATACTAGATGATGTATGATTTAGATTTGAAAGATTCAAAAGACTTTTAGAAAGGGATAACTTCCCAACCTCTTATTACATATGCCACGGCATGCACTGAGTGGTATTCCACATCAGCAGTGGCAAGTAACTAGGAATGGCAGCCTTTGTGCAACCAGGTCAGAGCCAAGTTAAAATCTTGACAGCTGGTAATAAACACCTCCTCAAATAGAGAAAGTCAATCCACATGCTGGGTAATGCAATAGCACTTCACTTCATCAACAATATAGATTCATAAAATTACCAAAATAAGAAAGAAAGAAACTCAATACCAAAAAATGCCTTGGATTCCAAATGTTCCCAGTCACTACTCCTGGGACACACAAAAAAATTTAAATTTCCCTGTTTCTAAAACAATCAGATTGGTGTCAGTAATGGATGCTTAGCCAGTTGTGTAAACAGAGCACAAAAGGTAATTATTTCAGCAAGAAGAGCACGGCCACAGGGCTTAAGAAAAAAATACCACCTTCTCAGTGAAGCCTTCTCTGACCACCCCATTTAAACACTTCCCCAAGAATTCCCTAGTCCCATTCTGCTTTATGTTCCTCCATAGCACATAACACAATCTAATATGCTTTTAATAATATTCTATTATTTACCATCTGCTCCCTCCACTAGAATGTAAGTCCAGGAAGGCATAGACCTTTGTTTGTCTCCAGCTACATTCCCAATGCCTAGAAGAAAGGCTGGCACATTGTAGGCACTCATTTATATAAGAATGAATGAACTTTTGGAATAAAGAATCTTATCAAGCATCACTAGTGAATTCCTTTAGATAAAAGGCATTTAACTAAATAATGCATCCTCTTAACTGCTTACAATACTTGCCTGGTTCAGAAAGCACAAATGGAAGATTAAATGAATGCATGACTACAAAGAATTTTAAAAGAACTACACAATGCTTAGAATTAAAATGGCATATCATATCTGTAGTAATTAAATATGCAGTAAGAGAAGTATGAAGTATAACACTACCACATTAGCTTCACTTGCATGTGACGTCTAGAATAAACAAATTACTATGATGACAATGGATATGACTGAAGTCACAGAGGAAGAAAAGTGGATGGGAGACAGACGAAAGCCAACTCTGAGAAAAAAAACTCCCTTTTACCTAGGAACATTATATGAAAGCAGATGAATCATTCAGTTAAAATGGCTTAAAAAAAGAAAATGGTGATAAGGACAAAAGAAAAAATTAAAAAGCAAAGCTGTCAGTGAAAAATAAAAAAGAGGCTACAGAGGTTTCCAGTCATTCATTTACCAAAAAGTATGTCTAAATATGCACAAATAAAAGAGCCTCTTAAAGTCAGTGAGGCCTTAATGGAATCTGGAATGTATGGAAATGGACATCTGTTTATCTTAATGAAAAAACCCCTAGCTATAGACTTTCCAGCAGGTGCTGATCACTGTTTCTTTTTTCCATCATACTAAGTCCCCTGTTACCAAGCACCTGAGTCAATTTTTTAAGCAATGGAATGTTGGCACTTTAAATTCCACAGTAATCACTTTAAAACTGGAAAAGTACTTATTTTCTGAAGATAAACATGTGTTTTTTTATATCATACCACTGTTCAAGAATTTTTTAAGGGGCTACAAGTCAAGGTAGCCATGAACAAATGAATAAATGTTCTACTTGAACATCCAGATATGCTGACTTTGAAAATATCAGAATGTCAGAGTATTTAAGGAAAAAAAATGAAAATGAACAATGTAATGGTATTAATGATCAAGGAATAAGAACAGTATTTAAGCTGGTCATTGACATATTCATCTCAATATAATGCAGAACTGTGAGTCTGCAGCTGGTGGCTATAATTTACTCTGTGTAAACTTAGTGCTAATTTAAAATAGAAAAATATCTATATGAATAAAATAATTTTTCCTTCATTAACTTAAGTTTTGAAATGGTTGTTCCAAGGCCATTTATCTTCAAACAATGGTAATTTACTAAGATGAGCTTTCATTAAGGAATACACATAAAGGTCATTCCAGTGTACCACCTCAGGTTAGAGACAAATCAACCTCAAAGGCCAATTGGTCAGTGAGACTGCACCAAACAATTTTTAGCAATTAACAATTCACTTTGGGATACTTATGAAAATCACTAATTTTGATATTTATTTAAATATGATTGAATAAATTGAATGCAAATCTGTAGTCAAGCTAAATTCACGTATCCAGTATTCTACACAAGTGTGAGATACTAAAATGGAGAATATTTTGTACCTATTTATGTGAGGTGGAAAGTAAACATGAGACATGATCATGATCTGTCAAATCATGGACTTCCACAAAGTGCTGTCATTTAAAAAAAAAAAGTTTTTCTTTCCTTGTTAAATATTTCAACTGTAACACTAAAACTTAGTTTATCATCAGGAAAAAAAGTTTGGTGGTATTCCTGTAGTAAAAAAAAATGACTTTGAACAACAACAAAAAAAACCCACTCTCACTGCTAGCTTTGGGATTTAAGAGAACTCAGGAGAAAACTAATACTTAGGGAAGAAAAATTCACAACTATATAAAATATGTGATGGTAATCTAAGGAGAGATAAACTTCCTAAAATAAAAATTTTCTTGTTTAATGTTTATAAAATTAGGGAATCTTTACTAACCAAAAATGGACATGAAGGTTGTTATAGGTCTCATATAATGTAAAGCTCCCTCTGTATAACTTTATAGTCTAAATTTAAAAAAGAGGAAAATAATTGAAGTCCTTCTAAATCTAATCTCAGGCTTTCTATAAAGAAAATTAATGAAAGGCAATCATATAACATGAGAGATATGGCCAATTATCTTGTAATTTGTTCTAGAAATCTAGGGAATTAAAGTGAGTTTAAAGGTTCCATGGAACTAGAAGTATTACAGAGTTAAAGGACTCAATATTAATTGTGCTGTAACAATGAATTAACCTAAGGCTCTTTAAATATCATTCTTCAGAAACTTCGAAAGAAATAGAATTAACAAGAAAAGAAGACTGGACAAAGTGACAAAATTCTACCTTAACTTTCCAGAAGACAAAATTCAATATATAGTTTTAATAGAGTAAGACACTAGACCTAAAGTCAAAACTAAAAGAGATTTGAATCCAAAAAAGACTTTTATATTCACTCCCCAAAAGATACTAAAATCTTGGTTTTCACATAATTCAAAAGGAAGGAAAGGTTTCAAAAAAACAAGGGTTGGTCTAGTCATTACGTGGAATAATATTGAATATTTTATTCACTGCTATGTCACTAGCACTTGGAACAGTACCTGGTACCCTAAAATAAATATTTGTTGAATGAATGAATAAATGATTAACAATGTGACCTAGTACTTGAGATTGCCTATAGAAAATTAAATATAAAATAGATTTCTTTTTAAAAAAAATCAACTTATGGAATTAATTTGGGAGGATGGATAGCATTAAAAAATCCTCAAACCCTCCAATTCATAGTAGAATAACACTGCCCAAAGAACTTTAAAATTTCATGCAAAATTTCATGTAAACAAAATTATCAATATTCAAAGTTTTGTGCCTTAAATAAATTACTTTCATGAAGTCTTGGAGATTCATATAGATTGTAAAATCAGAGAGTTGTCAGGGACCTTAAAGATCATCTAGTCTACCATCAATACACACATAAGGTTACTATTTCTTCATTTAAACCCTTAATATTTCATGTTTCCATTAAAAACAAAGAAGTTCCTTTGAGAAGCTGAATCACAGAACAAATTTCAAACTTTTTCACTCTAAAATGGCAAAATGTGCAAAACTTCAAAAAAGTGTTCTACCAAAAAAGAGATGAGTAGTGTTATGAAACACGAAGCACTAGGAGTGAATCTGGGGATGTGCAGAGGAAATAACAGAGAAATAAAACATATAATTAAAAAAAAATCAAGAAATAATTAAAGCAATGGTGAATGTCTAATGCAAGAAAAGGAATACTGGTTTACTTCAAATAAATACGTAAAAATAAATTATAGCAATGAAATGAGAAAAGGTAGAGGAAAGGGTAGTCCTTTTGTGTCATCATTTTCAAAAAAGACTGGAAATCAGTTTTTCTTTACAGTGAAGAGTATTACTTTTTAAGAACTATTGTGCACAATGAGGTGAGATATAATGACAGGAATTTAATATTATCTTTATCAATATCAAAACACTAGGATCTTAACATTTAAACTTATCACAGTTAACCTAAAACAAAAGTTTTCTTCTGAATTGAAAACTATTTTATTTGGAACTATAAATATTTTTAAAAATTGGACTTACTGGAATAGATATTTTTTTCAAATTACAGTCCTTTTCCAGGAGCTCGTATACATACTTCGTGATGATCTAAGTAGGAAAGAAATAACATATTAAGATGCAATGTTGTCCATTATCAAAATTCACATAAATTATTAAAATTTATTGCTCTGAATATCTATCTTGCAATATTTTCATATTAAATTAAGAGGCTCTTGGGCTTCCCTGGTGGCGCAGTGGTTGAGAGTTTGCCTGCTAATGCAGGGGACACGGGTTTGAGCCCTGGTCTGGGAAGATCCCACATGCCGCGGAGCAACTGGGCCCGTGAGCCACAACTACTGAGCCTGCGTGTCTGGAGCCTGTGCTCCGCAACAAGAGAGGCCCCAATAGTGAGAGGCCCGCGCACCGCGATGAAGAGTGGCCCCCACTTGCCACAACCAGAGAAAGCCCTCACACAGAAACGAAGACCCAACACAGTCCAAAATAAATAAATAAACTTAAAAATAAATTTAAAAAAATTTAAATTAAGAGGCTCTTTACTGGTTTGCTTCCTGCTGCTGTGTACTGAATAACTATGGACCTTAATACTAAGGATTCAAAATAGTTAATATAAACACAAAAATACACAAGGACTTTCTATTTTACAAAGCAATACTCTGTAAGCATATTTTCCTTTTTTTTCAGTATTTCTAGAATTCTCTTTTCCCTATAATTTCCCTATAGGTATTATATCTAATATAGTACTATCATGACTCTGCTGAATCCTAACACTTCTTTTGTATTCCATGAATCAAAGAGGGAAAAGTCAGAGGTATTCCAAACAGAAAAGGAAAACTGATCCAGCAAAGCGAGGCACCAGTTAGTACTACCGGTTATATTAGGCAGAAACATGGCTCCCCAAAGATGTCTACATCCTAACTCCTGTTAACCTGTTAATATGTTATGTTACATGGTAAAAGGGACTTGGCAGATATGATTAAGGTTAAGAACCCAAGATGGGGATGCTACCCTGGATTATCTGAGTGGGTCCAACTTAACCATATAAATACTTATAAGTAAAACATTACAGAACAGTATGTCAGAAAGATGCAAAGTGAAAAGGCCTCGACAGGCCATTGCTGGTTTTGAAGATGGAGGAAGCAGACAACGAGCCAGGAAATGTGGTGGCCTTTAAAAGGTGGCATAATCCTCAGTTTATAGCCAGTAAGAAAACAAGACCTAGGTGCTATACTTGCAAGGAACTGAATTCTGCCAACAACTCAAAGAAGCAGTAAATGGATTCTCCCCCTAAAGACTCCAGAAAGGAACAGCCTGTCCAACACCTTGATTTTAGTCTGGTGGCACTCATACTGAACTGCTGACCTCAAGAATTGTAGGATAATATATTTGTGTTGTTTTAAGCCACTAAATTTACGGTAATTTGTTACAGCAGCAACAGAAAACTAATACACTATTTCTATTAAAGAAAGCAAAGCAAGTGAAGACAGAGACGTCTGGAGTAAAAGTGATGATTTAATAGGCTTTAATGGTCATTTTAAGGAGTGTTTCAAAAATATCTTGAATCATCTATGCACAGTATCTCAGAGAATAATTTTAGCAGCAACATAATTAAAAGTCAAATCTTAATATGAAACAAGATCAGATAATTTTTTTTTTAGAAAAATTAAGATCACTTTGGTGCTGTCTTCTGTCATCTGAAATAAGATTCTCTATCTTGCTTTCTCTAAGAAGTACAAAATCCCTCCTTCTCTGTATACATATTCATTCATTTTAGAAACAGTATATTAGATGTATGCTAGAACAGCTTTATATTGTCTGGTAATAGTAATTTTAAAAGCTACAACACTAAACTAGAACTAGGTGATAATCTACTAGTTATTAATTGAATAGTATTCCTATATTTTATGTAGAATTTTAAATTATGTTCATTATACCTTCACCAGAAAGTAGCAGTACTATAAACCTGAAAGAGTAAATATATGTATGAGTCTAAAAATATACATGAAGTTATAAATGGGTTACCACTTCAAGAGAAATGGTTTAACTAAATGAGTGGGTTATCATTTCTAAAAATTTCCTTCTATGAAATCATAAAATATCCTTACATTTAAAGAAACAATAAAACCAATCAAACTTAAACTCAAATGAATTCTACTACCATGCAAAATACTTACAAGACATAACTTGAGAATTAAAAAATTATTTTGTCAGGTTATACCTTATATCAATACGAAATACATATTGCAGTTAATTCTCAATTTCATACTGCAATATAATACAAAACAATTCAAACATTGCTTACATTTGACTTTGAAAAACATTATAGAGCAAGTATCTGTTCTAATAAAGCCATACATCGAATAGAGTTGGAAAGACACTAGCTAACTTGCCCAATTTCCCTTGCTCTCAAAGTCCTGACTGCAGAAGAAAAGCAACCATAAACTAAACCATCTAACTTGTAGGCAGTTTTCTCTGCTGGAATGTTCTCCTCCACCTTAGTCATCTGCCAAGAGTCATCCTCCATCCACCCTAGTCATCCTCCAAGTCATCCTCCAAGAGAGTCATCCTCCAAGAAAGAAAAAAAAATTACTACACCTGATAATTTCTCTGGATTCCTTTTGATTCCTAAGAAGTAGCCATATAGCTAAAATTAAATGAATCCACAATGGAAGACATAGGGAAGTATTTTTGAGATTATATATTCATGAAATAGATCCCTTGGCTAACAACAAAATAATGCCCTCTACGAGCTGGAGTCAAACTAGACTTTTTCTAGCTCAGGATTTCTCTACCTAGGAATTAAAGAAAATGTTAACAGAAAGAGCAGGGGCGATCAAAGAAATTGACAGTGGGAAGAAGGAAAATGAAGTCTGATAAAAATTAATTCTCAATGGAGTACTTCCAACAGAAGGGGTATACTCACCCTGCAATAAATTTAATTGACATTTATTGAGCAGTTGCTATGTGCTTATCATGTACCTCATGCATTTCTGCATTATATCTGGTCATTAATTAAATAAGAAGCTAACAATGACACCCTTTATTCCTGCAAAAGAACTGAAATTATTCTGGCAGATTATAATTTAAGGAAGTGGGTAGTGAAACTAAGAAGCTTCCCAGAAGGTACTTTAGACCTTTTTGCAACTGGATTTGAGAAATAAAATGGGATATATAACAAGAAATATGACTGAAGAAATGAAAGAAAATTAACATAAATATTTTAATTAAATAAAAATACAAAGTTAACTTTACTATTAGATGCCAAGCTTCTGTTCTTTCTTACTCTGAAGAAAACCCTCTTGTTAGTAAGAAATTAAGTTTGACCTCATTGATTCACAGCAATAACAATTTTCATTTCTCAACTTTATTAATGGTAAGATAAAAATTTCTGTATTGGGCCCATCACAAGAGTAAGAACTTTAGACCAAGGAACAAAACACCAACATCCATAAATCCTGAGTAACATCCACCTCTAGAGAGGACAACTAAATGCTAAGAGTACCCTGATTTGGAGTATAAGCGTGGATGAACTGAACCAAAAGAAATACTCTCAAAGATTTAAGTATATCTATGACATTTTATGCCCCGTAATCAAAGAAAGTCTCAGAAAACAGACTCAATAGACTACCAACCTGAATTAGTGAAATATGAACTATAAAAGATTTTAAAAGGAACAACTTTTAAAGAGACTTAGGTTAATAAAGGTTAATAAATTGTTACCTAAGATAAATCTAGTTCTAATTGATAGAATAAAATTAAGTGATTTGTAATTAGTACAGTGAAGTGACAGTTTTGTTAGTTTCCCTCTGCCTAAAACAATTATGTATATGATTTCTGTATTAAATAGATACGCAGAACAGATGAAAACAGTTTAGTTTTACCTAAGCAACTCCTTTTAACACTACTCATTTGCTTAGGAAGCTCTGATTTCACAAATAAGCCAAGCAGGGTCAATACAGGCAGTCTGACTTACTAATGTATCACAAATGTAAAAAAATTTGATATTATGAGTTTTTACTATATTAGAAGTTTAATAATAATTCTGGAAACAGACTTTTGCATTTAAAACAGTCTTCGTTAAGATTATCTCAGTTTCACTTCACTTATTGATACAAATAGCACTTTTAAAACTCCATGGCTTTTAAGAAACCAGTCTTACTCATTTCATCTCTAAACAAAGTGCAAGTAGTAGAAGATTTTAGCTCTGAGCAATTACTTGATTTAAAACATGTTTATCCCCAAAGCAGTGTAATTTTTACCTTCAGGGCTGAGCAATTCATGGTTCAACAGAATCATTTAGTATTATATCAGCAAGAACAATGTAGTACTTCTACGAGTACTAAAAGTTAATAAGTAGATGAGATTTACATATTAAATTTAATATTATAGATTTTTTTCCATTTTTAAACAAAACTGGAAAATTTATAATTATTATAGCTTAATAAAAATAGAAAATATTAATGCTCAAACAGTAAATAACCACTTTGCAACATATCTACTTCTAATATTTTTAAAAAACTTTATGCATACAGTTTACTTTCTACTTTAACATGCTCTCATATTTTTATTTTATTTTTTAAAATTTATTTATTTTATTTTTGGCTGCATTGGGTTTTCATTGTTGCTTGCATACTTACTCTAGTTGCGGTGAGTGGGGGTTTCTCTTGTTTCGGAGCACAGGCTTTAGGCACGTGGGCTTCAGTAGCTGTGGCACATGGGCTCAGTAGTTGTGGCTCATGGGCTCTAGAGAGCAGGCTCAGTAGTTGTGGTGCACAGGCTTAGCTGCTCTGCGGCATGTGGGATCTTCCCGGATCACGGCTCAAACCCGTGTCCCCTACGTTGGCAGGCAGATTCTTAACCACTGCTCCACCAGGGAAGCCCGGTCTTATATTTTAGATAAGTATTTTATAAATCACACACAAAATTTTTTTTAAATTCATGCTATCTTTTAACTGGCAAGTTTATTTAATTCATTGTGATTACTGAATTTAGATTTAACTTTTCATTGTATTTTGTACCTTCTACTTACCTTGCTTTTTATATGTTTCTTTTTTTCTTTTCCTATCTTTTAATTAACTTTTCTTTACTCCTGCCTTTCTGGATAAAAGTTACATATTCTAGTTCTATTCCTCTAGTGGCATCTTTATAGCTTTAACATGAATATTTGACATATCAAAGTCTAAAATTAATAAATTTTCTTTTCCTCTTGAATAGCTCGACTTGAAAGAGCTTTAACCCATCTTTTAAACTCATCTTACACACTATTTGTATAAGATATATATTTTTCCCTTGATTTGTACTTTTTGTGTGTATGTTTGTGATTATTTTGCTTTATTTACGTAAAGTTTGTTTTGATTTCCCACGTGATAATCAATTCATTTGCTCAGCATTCCTTTTGGGGTACATCTCTTTCACTCTCCTTAGTTCAGTTTTCTTCTTCATTAGTTCTTTAGGAAAAAGTAAACTGTCAGTTTTTTGTCTTAAAATGTCCCTATCTGGACCTAACACTGAATGATAGTTTTACTTGGGCATAAAGTTCTAGAACAATAGATATTTTCTCTGGTGTCTTCTGGTTTCCATGGTTATTGTTAATACTGCTGTCAGTTTTACTGTGGTTGTAAGTAATCAGGCTTCATCCTCTGGTTTCTTTTATGATCTTTCCCTATGTCTCTGATATGCTGTAGATTTACTATAATGTCTAGGTATAGATTAAGTCTTATCAATCTTCCTGAGGACTCAGTGTACTTCTTGTACCTTTCACCAATTCAGAACAATTCCAGATAGTACTTCTTCAAATACTTCCTCACTCCCATTCTCTTCTTCTGGAACTCCTACTAGATACATGCTGGACATTCTTGTTCTACTCTCCCTATTATAAGCCCACTTTCATATTTTCCATCCCTTTTTATCTCTCAGGGCTACATACTGAGTAATTTTCTTAGGTCTACCTTCTGGGATGCTAATTCTCCCTTCAGCTGTGTCTAATCTGCTATTTAACTAGTCCACTGAATTTTTAACTGTATTGACTGTATTTTGATGTCTATACATTTTCTTGGGTATTATTTAATCTATGCTTTCTTTTTTATATTGTTCTAATCTTTGTTATATGTCATTTTTCTTATGTTTGTAACCATTTAAAATGATACTTATTTTAAGGTCTCTAAATATTAGTTCTCTTATCTAATGTTTTTGTACGTCTGGCTCTTCAATTATAGTCATCATAAAAAAAAATCACCTTAAAGCACACTATCTTCATAAACCTTCCCCCTAAAATATTTCCTCTGTCAACAGGAGTCTATTCAGCAAATAATTATTTACTGGCTTTTAATCTTCTGCTTATTATATTCCTTTTAGTCTTATTTCCTCTACTTAATGTACGTTCCTTGAGAATGAAGACCATGGGTTTTTTTATTATAATTCAAACTAAAGCAAGTGGAATAAGGTGCTCAACAAATTATTTTGGTTTTTAACTTTTTCTAAGTTTTCATTATTGAATTTGCAGAAACAGGCCTAGAAGAAAATCCTGTAACTTGGCTGACTATCCATTTACCCTCCCAATTCTTTCTGGAGATTTCTTGGTCCCATAAATTTCAGATTAGAATATTTAATATAAAATAAGAAAATATTTAATATAATAACATTTAATATAATATACATGGTTTTCTCAGGTTTTAAGGTAAAAGAGTGGCTAATATGAACAGGATATAGTTTAATTTGGGGCATTTTACAACATTTTGTTTACTACTAACATGCAAATATACCGCAGCTAAAGTCCAGCGTGCCTGATTCCAAAGTTAGCTCATCTAAATATGAAGGGTGAACTTCACGATAATCAGCATCTGTAATACCTTTATCATTAGTAACACTGAATGAAATACTACAGTCCCCAGAGTGCACCGCTTTGACAACCCTCCAGTCTCAACTCCTTCCTAATTGCTAACCTTACATCTCTGGATATAGATACAAAACATCACGCAGTCACTTTACATTGCTAGGAGTGGTAATTCAGCAACAGTTTCATGTTACTGTAGGGGACAGGAGAGTCTTGGCTACCTCGAAGAAAAGTCATATCCCTTCAGTTTTCAGGCTGTAATATAGGAGAATATTGTAAGCGCTTAGTAGAAAGAAATCAACTACAGTTTCTCTCCTCTGCAAGGTTTAATTATTCTGCTTAAGGGTTTAATACTGAGATTTGATTAAAAAATATATTGAGCTGGTATCAGTATGCACTTTTATTTTTTACCATATATATATATATATATATGTATCTCCTATCCATGTACATAGATAAGTTGGATATAGTTGTATATCTACATGAGTGTATATACACTTATATATACACGCATACATATATACATCTATATTTATTTATTTCTATATTTACCTATCTACAGAGAGTAAAAACTGTGAATATATATCTGCATGTGTACTCACAGATACACATGCACATTTGCTGACAGTTGAGAAGCAATGACACCACCACCTATACACAGATCGTGGCGTCTGTGTGTGTTTTATACATACATATATAAAAACTTTTCCAATAAAAATACCCAGAGCTAATTGGAAATCGGGCTGATTCAGGGGCTTGAGTTTTATATGCCCTTCGCCATACAAGGAACCAAGTTTCCAGGGAGAAAAGGCTGATTCAGGTCCTGAAGCAAAGAAAGTACAAGTTAAGTCTGAAAATAAAAATTTTTTTGTATGCAAGAAACTGCTGAAAGATGGGCTTCCCTGGTGGCGCAGTGGTTGAGAGTCCGCCTGCCGATGCAGGGCACACGGGTTCGTGCCCCGGTCCGGGAGGATCCCACATGCCGTGGAGTGGCTGGGCCCATGAGCCATGGCCGCTGGGCCTGCGCATCCGAAGCCTGTGCTCCGCAACAGGAGAGGCCACAGCAGTGAGAGGCCCGCGTACCACAAAAAGAAAAAGAAAAAGAAACTGCTGAAAGAGTGAAGAATAAATGTTAAAAGAAAACAAGAACCTGTTTAATGAGAATCTCTGGCCAAATCTGGCATAATTTAGGCATGAAAATAATGACAGCAATGGAGTATACAGCCCATTGAGTAAAATAAGTATCCATGAATCCACAATGATACAAAAAATGAATAAAATAGAAAGGAAAGAGGAAAAAAGAAGATCTTTCTTAAGATAGAATGCCAACTAATACATATAGAAGAAATGATAGAGTTAGAAAATCATTAATGGATGCTAAAATTAATAGGTAGAAGTTCCATAAAGAACATGGTCTCAAATATATTCCTCCAAATTACTTATTAATTACAAAGAGAAAAATATAGGAGTTTTATAATATAACCTGGCAGACATCACCAATATTAGAGCAAACCAAAATCATGTATTCTTGATATCATACGTTGAGGACAAAAGATCACGTCTAAGGTACTACTGTCAAAGACTCATGACCTGAATCTAATCATGAGAATACAAATGACAAACCTAAATTGAAGGTCATTCTTCAAATGTCCTGTAGTCCTCAGAAAAAGGCAATGTCAAAAAAAAAAAAAAAAGGCTAAGGAATGGTTCCAAATTAAAGGAAGATAAAGGGACACGACAACTACATGCAACACGTGAACCTAGATTTGATCCTGGACTTGAGGAATATCAGCTATTAAGTACATAATGTGACAATCAGCAAAGTTTAAACATGGCTTGTAGATTGATATAATATAAAATTTCCTGATTCTGATCATTCTTCTGTAGTTATGAAGAGAATGTTCTTATCCTTAGGTATTATACACCAGTATATTAGTGGTAAAAGGGCATAATGTTTCTAACTTACTCTCAAATGGTTCAGTAAAAAATTACATAATAATATATGATATACGTGGTTCTTTTTAATCATGCAACTTTTCTGTGAGTGTGAAATTATATCAAAACATAAGATTATTTTAAAATTTCCCACATTGTTCATATTCCTAGTGCAGGTGCTACTGACACTGCATCTATTTCCACAATTATTTCAGTGGAAAAGTGGCAGATGATAAATAAGGTAACAACAATTTGCTTTCATCAAAACATTTTAATTTCTCAAAATGTTAGAAGACCACAGCTATACTTGGGGATAATTTTCATCCATTATGGCTTGTCAAAATCAAGGACTCACTAGAATAAGTCCTACTATTTGCTATGTTGGTGCCTATGTTCATCTCTCATCCAAAATTCTCTTAACTTCCCTCATTTTTCTCTAAATTCCCAAAATTCAATCCAAATGTTACCTCCTACCTGGTTTTTGCTGATTCCACCAATGACTCTGTGCTTTTCTGACATTTAGCATTCCATCATGATTATTTCACATTCTCATTTGCCCACTGAAGTAGCCACCTCACAAACAAGATTTATATCCCACTTTATTGTAGCATCAACCACACTATAGATGCACATGAACAATGAATTAGTGAAAAATAACTGGTAGTGCTTACAAACGTGGTATTACAGTTTATAAAGATCTATAAGTAATACATTTAAAAGGAAAACAATATTTTAAAAATTAATTTTTGTATTGGAAGTAAATTCACAAGATTTAAAAATGAAACCACTATAACACAATATATACTGAGGAGTCTCACTCCCACCCCTGTCCACCTCCGTTGTTTTCCCCCTTACTTTGCCTGCATAGGTAATCTCATTATTTAGTTTCTCATGTATCCTTCCAGTGTTTCTCAGTGCCAGTATAACCAAACAAAAATGTATTATTTCCCTCTCTTTCTTAAAAAAGCCAGTATACTATAATGTATTGTACACTGTTACACAATGTATTCTTTTTTTTTTTTTTTTTTTGCTGTACGCAGGCCTCTCACTGTTGCAGCCTCTCCCATTGAGGAGCACAGGCTCCGGACGCGCAGGCTCAGCGGCCATGGCTCACGGGCCCAGCCACTCCTTCCTTATGACTAAATAACTGTGTTACTTTATCATCTGAAAATTAATCCAGATCATCTACCCTCTCTCAGTAACAGATGTCTTCTTTATTCTTTTTTACTAGCCACAGTATTCCATTGTGTATGTACCAGAGTTTAATCAATTTTTAAAATAGTTAATGCTTCTCAAAAGTACTCACTAAGAAAAACATATAACCTTAAGCATTGTTTATTAAATCCTATGCAAATTAAATGTACACATAATTATTAGCTTGGGACTTAGAATCATTTAAAATAAAGATCCACCCTATAAGTTACCTAACTATTTAAAAAACAACACCTTTTCCTCCTAACGTCCTATTTATCCTAACTCTACATTCCATCCTAGCTCCCTCCTAGAAAGGAATGGAGGGAGGGGAGGAAAGGAGGAGGGAGAGATGAAGGAAGGGAGGGACAGGAGGAAAGCAGGAGGAAGAAAAAACATAAAATGTCTTAATAATTAAGGTTTGATACTATTCAATAATGTCAGTTTGGCTAAACCTAAAAGGGGTCCTCTAGCATCTTTACATTAAAGAGACTATGATATGAATGGCAATGAGTTGTCTAATTAGGACTAAATCATATTACCCTGGGTGCATATCCTCTTAAGTCAGAACTACAACTTAAACTGCACTAGCATTATCTCCATCTCATTCTTATTTTTCCCGTTAAAACCTTTTATACCTCATTCTCGGTGGGTACATTCTAAACTTTTAAGAAGTCTTTTGAAGTAACTGCTTTTCAGCATATCTTTGAAATAAAATTCATTCCTCCAACTTCCCATTAGCATTCCTTGGAGTGCTAGTCCATATCCCCAGCCGTCCTTCATTTAGATCAACCTCAGATCACTTGCTCTCACGTCTTCCTTTTACCTGCTCTAAAGAAGAGTCCTTTTTCTAAGCCATCTTTACCTCCCAATAGCCAGATTCTTAAATAGTTTATCAGAGCAACAGGCTTGTAAGTGTAACTCACTAACTACTGATATCTCCTCCTAGTGATTTCACAGGCACCTCAAACTCATTATGTTCAAACGGACTCCATCTATACATCTCCAAACCTATTCCTCCTCCAGTGTGTTCTTCAACTCCCTAGATGGTACTACCATGCACCTAACTGCTCAAGCCAGAAGCCTAGATGTCTTAACTCCTTCTCCTTCATCCTCCCCTTGCAATCAATCGTCAAATCCCTCAAGCTAATACTGGAAGAGCCCCATCTCTACTACTGCCATTCTAGTTCATTCTAGTCCATCAACAGGTTATTATCTCTTCTTGGATTGCATCTGTAGCCTCCTTCTGCTGTATCTATTATGTAGAGCAGATCTTCCTTCAGATCGTATCTCCTGTTAGCAGACATCCTTTACGAATGCAAATCTAAAGCTTCCCAGTGCTACAAGGATAGGACCCCAAACCCTAAATCAAGCATGGCCTTACCAGATCTGGCCCCTGCCTACTTCTCAAGTATCATCCTATACCGCTCCCTTTCCTCATTCTCCATATTGTGTAGCCACACTGACTTTCTTTTAAATTATCAGATGTATCAGGATCTTTTTCATCTCAGAGCCTTTGCAAATGATGTTGCTTCGCTGGGCATGTTTGTCCCATTCTTTGCTTATTCAGCTTCAACTTCTTCCTTGCCTGGTCCTGAATTTATCCTCAAGACACAGCTAAGAATCTTGCATTCCTCCATCCTAACACTTAGATTATTAATAATGCCCTTTCCAAGATCCGTCTTTGCCACTAGTCTTTAAGCTTTTGGAAGAGAAGCGTCTGTCTTGGGCTGAATGTCTAGGGCCTAGCTCATACAATGGCAATCAAATATTTTTTTGAATAAACAGTAATAATAGCAGGCATATGCATAGCACTCACACTAACATAAGTTCCTTTCATCAATCTCCACTCCTTTAATCTTCACAACCCTATAAAGGAGGAAACCAAAGCATCTGAAAGGTTAGATAACTTGCCCACAGTCACAGAGCTAAATAAGTCACAGAGTTCTGACTGAAACCTAGGCAGTCTGCCTGCCCTGGAGTCTAGAATCTGTTTTCTGAACTTATATTCCATCTCCCATGTTACATAGTCAATAAATAAAGATGTTAACGGAGAGTGAGATGTAAAACTGAAATTAAAGGCCTATTAGTAACCTAATACCAGCAGGCAAGAAGAGAAACAAAAGGGGATATTTAAGGTAGGTAAAGTAAAAAGAGAGTAATTTTAACTGCCTAAACTAGACATTCTAAATGTGTGAAATAAAGAATGCTCTTTTGGCTGTATGAAGAAGTTGATGGACTCTTCTCAGACAATGCTTTTTAAAAAATTAAAATATACAGGATTACAAAGGAAACCAATTAAAGTGGAATACAGTTCAAATTTTTTTAAATACCAGATTTGTGATAATATCGTAATATATGATATTATCCTTATTAATGCATTTCATTTTTTAACTTTTTAAAAAATTTTTCATTTTTTTTGGCTGCGTTGGGTCTTCATTTCTGCACGCGGGCTTTCACTAGTTACAGCAAGTGAGGGCTACTCTTCATTGCGGTGCGCAGGCTTCTCGTTGCGGAGCATGGGCTCTAGGCACGTGGGCTTCAGTAGTTGTGGCACGCCAGCTCTGCAGTTGTGGCTCACGGGCTTAGTTGCTCCGCAGCATGTGGGATCCTCCTGGACCAGGGAGAGAACCTGTGTCCCCTGCATTGGCAGGCAGATTCTTAACCACTGCACCACCAGGGAAGTCCATTAATGCATTTTAGATATATCTAAAACTATAATTTTATCATATAAAAACAGGTTATTTCTGTGAAAAAGTCACAAGACTGCTAATATTACTATTTTTTATGCCTACATTTACAATTAAAAGAAATTTAGCTTAGAGGTTAGTAAAATAAAGATGTAATTTTTATTCCCATTAAGGTTCACAGACCCCATGCCCTAAATCCTATCCCCTAGGGTTAAGAATCCCTGGCCTAAACAGCATACCTGGAACCATAGAGACTTTCCACAGTACGCCTTGCCCCGGCCCAAAAGGGAAAAAAAGTCTGACCAGCATCTTTTCTGAGATGTACACTGTAAAAAAGCACTGCTCTTGATTCATTTCCTGGCCACATAAAATTATACAATTTTAGTTTCAATAGTGAGTATTTGCAGATGATTTGTCATGAAATGCTAGAGCCCAATTTTTCCTGTTTACTCTTAATAATATCAATATATATGTTTCAAAAACAAGAAGACTTGTGATTCCATGGTTCTTGAACTCGGGCACTCAGGACAAAAGCATCACTAAGTCAGGCATCTAGGTAAAGGAATCCCACTAACTTTTCATGATCTTCTCCTCTTTCCTTCTCACTCCATTAAAGTAGACATTTATAAAAATGATCTCAAAGGCAAATAGACATTCTTGAATGACTTTGGGCTGATGTTTATTAACACACTCAAGGAAACACATTCTAGTTCACACACCTAAGGTAGACCAATACATGAAAATAAAAGGGTTTAATAATAGATATCAGCAAGCCAGAAAAAGAAACAAGGTATAAATCAGATATTGTACATGCAAATAATAAATTTCTTATAAATTATTTACTCTACCTAAGGAAAAGCACTCACATAAAGAATAAGACTACACTATGGCTAGGGACAAAAAAAATTAGGTAGATTAATAAACTCAGAGTAGTGTTTGCTATGTCTTCTGAATTTGTGAAACTAAAAGAATATCAGCAACTACATCGTAGATTAACACTTTGCCTCTTTAAACCTTTTTCAAAGCAAGGTAACTATTCCCTACCATGATGGCAGGAATAAAAAACAGTACTATTTTTTACCACTCTCCATTTACCTTTCTATATGGAGAGCTTTAAACAAATCTAACAAGAAAGTTCTTCTTTGAGCTAAAATAGAGGGCAAGTCTATTGAACATAATGATGTGGTTTCCTTGTGGGAAACCACTATTCTAAGAAAGATGGGCTATCTTAAATCAGGAGATAACGCTTTCATAACTTCCTCCAATGAAGGGAGAGGAAGAGAAGTTTCCTCGATCTTCCTGTTTCTAACTATATTATAAACAACAACAGCAAATAAAAGTAAGATAAATTGTTAGATTTTGGCCATAATGAAATTACTAGCATTTGGATTTGCCCTCTCACCATTAACAAATAAACAAGTATGTAAAATATATTAAATTGTTTCAGGACAGTGGAAAACAGGCAATATAGATCTGTGATCCCTGAAAACAATAGAGACGAGCCCCATCATCACCTTGGCTTTCTGCTGAAGGCCATTTCTGGACTGTGCTCAGGGAGGAGGAACCCAGGCAGAAACCCAGTGGCCTGAGTTAAGGAAAAGGAGATTTGAGCTCAGGGAAAACTGAGGTAACTGGAATTTTGCAGGGCATAATACCAGAGATAAGGAAGTTATGCAGAAAAGAGCTAACAGAAATCTACATATGAGTTCCTGTAAGTCTTTGGCTATGCTGTGAATGCACAGGGTGAAATTTCCAACAGGCTAGAGTAAGAAAACTACTAAGGAAAAAAACTACTGAAAGTTTAAAGGTGAAACGATTCAAAGAGCTTTTTATAGGCTCTGAGACATTTGAGTTGAAACGAGCCAGAGTAAGACTTCACGGAGTAGTTTAGCGGTATTAGCAGTGGCCCAAGAAGAGTGATGCCTCAGGGTCAAATGCTCTCTCAGAAAAGAGCTAAACTATCCTAGAGTAACAGCTACTCTAGATTCTACCTTAGCTGAGCTTTAAAATAGTCCACAAATGAACTATTCCACAATAACCTAACTAACTGCTGCTGAAACAAAATTCAATGTTCTTTAAAGGCAGACAAAAATTCCAGACACTCACCATAATGTCCATCATCCAGTACAAATTGCTATAGACATTCACAGAAATAGGAAAAAGTGATCCATAACTGGAGAGAAATCAGTCAATAAAAATAGACCTAGAAATAATATGAGATGATGATGAAATTAGGGACAAGTACATTAAACTAGATTATTATAAAAAATATTCAAGGATGTAAAGGGAAATAATAAATATAATGAGAAAAGAAATGGATTTTTAAAAGAAACCCAAAATGGGACTGCTCAGAACTGAAAAATACAGATTCTGAGCATCTGAAATAGAAATTCAGTGAATAGGTTTAAACATCTGATTAAACACTGCAGAAGAACAGATTAGAGAATGTAAAGATAGAGCAATAAAAGCTATCCAGAAAGAAAGAGAGGAAAAAAAACTGAAAAAATGAACTTCAGTGACCAGTGGGACAATAACAAGCAGCTTACCATACATGTAATTGGAGTACAGGGTGGGGGGAGGGAGGGGGGAGAGAAGAAATATTTTTAAAAATAATGGCCGATCATCTTCCAGATTTGATAAAAACTATAAATGCACATATCCAAGAAGCTCAACAAAGAAGATAATGAAGAAAAGAACCTCAAGGCACATTCATAATCAGACTGCTTGAAACCAGTAATAAAGAGAAAATCTAAAAAGCAGCCAGACAACACATTGCATAGAGATTATCAAAGATAAGAAATACTACTAACTTTTCAATAGAAAAAATACAAACCAGAAGAAATGAGGAAAACATCTATAAAGTAACCCAAGAAAAAAAAAATACCTCATACCTAGAATTCTACATACACTGAAAATATCCTTCAGAATGAAGCAAAATAAAGACCTTTCAGAACAAACAAAAGCCAAGAAAATAAATTGCCAGCAGACTGGTACTAGAAATAATATAAAATGTTCTTTTGCTGAAGAAAATGATTCCAGATGGAAACTCAGATATAGGAAGAACTGAAAGTGCGAAGTGTTATGAGGCTCTCACATTTATATTTGAAGTGGTATAATTTGAAGATAAACTAACAGCAAGTTAGAGAGTGCATATTGTAAACCCCATAACAACCATTAACAAAGGTAAACAAAAAGGTATAGTTAATAAGCCAAAGAGGAGGTAAGGTAGATTACTACCTATACAATACACTCAGTTAGATTTATTACTTTTAGCTAAGGTTTTGTCTTATGAGTGAAAGGATGAAGCTCTACCGAAGTCTGTAGTATACACTAGCCATCTGCCTGTTTTTTGCATAAACATTAATTACACAGTTTCTCCATGTACAAAACTAAAGGACCTCAGGATACAGGCATTCTAGAAATTCAATAAACCCATTCTGCCACAAAAGTAATAGATTCCTACTTAGATAAAAATACAGGAAATTTTTTTTACAAACTTAAATGATAATTTTTGTCACTTAGATCTGACAATGTCAAAAGAATGGGACCCACCAAAATTTAATTAAGGTTCATTGGTACAATACACAATGGAAATATTACTTGGCCTAAAAAAGAAATGAAAATTGAGTTATTTGTAGTGAGGTGGATGGACCTAGAGACTGTCAGAGTGAAGTAAGTCAGAAAGAGAAAAACAATACCGTATGCTAACACATATATATGGAATCTACAAAAAAAAAAAGGTTCTGAAGAACCTAAGGGCAGGACAGGTATAAAGACACAGACATAGAGAATGGACTTGAGGACATGGGGAGGGGGAAGGGTAAGCTGGGATGAAGTGAGAGAGTGGCATGGACATATATACACTACCAAATGTAAAAGAGATAGCTAGTGGGAAGCAGCTGCATAGCACAGGGAGATCAGCTGAGTACTTTGTGACCACCTAGGGGGGTGGGATAGGGAGGGTGGGAGGGAGACACAAGAGGGAAGAGATATGGGGATATATGTATATGTATAGCTGATTCACTTTGTTATAAAGAAGAAAGTAACACACCATTGTAAAGCAATTATACCCCAGTAAAGATGTTAAAAAATAAAATAAAATAAACTTGATCCACATTGAAAATAAAATGTTCTGAAAAATAAAGTCTACTTTTAAAAGTTAAAAAAAAAAGGTTCAGTGGTATAAATCTTTTCTCAGAGTATAACAACATAACCATTCATTTCTGAAACAATTCAAGACATTTAAAAAATCTATTTCATTCTAGAAAAGACCTGACAGGAAAAAATTGTGTCTACTTCTAAAACCCATATAAGAAATAAAAACACCTTTCCAATGATTCCCATGCAATTTCAAAAAGTAAACTTGAAAGCCTTATATATATATTGCTTATATATGCAAAAGAGATTAGTTGTCAACAAAATACAAAACTTCATAAACTGAAAAAAAAACGTAGTATTTTGGCTTGACAAAAGCAAACTAAAAAATCAAAAACAAAAGAAAACTTAAGTATATAATACATAACTTTAGTGATATCTGAAAGCTATTTTATTATATAAAATATTTTCCTTTGGAGAGCCTCACCAGCTGGTACCATTTGCCCAGAGAGACAGCTGTTTTTTAGTTTTCCTATCTCAGCACGTTTCCAACTGTCAGTTCTAACTGTATGCAATCCCATAGTGACAGAATACTTTAAGAGAAATGGCTCATTAACTGTGAATCTCCGAAGTCCACTCTCTTCAGCGAATTCAAATTAAACCCACAGACTTGCTAACTCATAACAGAATTCCCCACACATTTTTTTGTTGTTGTTCTTTTGCACTGCAGACTTAAAAGTAAAATATTCATGCCATCTACTATAAAATTTTTTGCTCAATCCTATAAATGCACTGACATAAAAATGTTAGTGGAAGTATATCTTGAAAAATTATGAATTACAAAGCTATTTTTAAAAAATGAGGGCTTCCAAATTCCTTTACAATGTAAGTGGCTTACAATTTTGCAGACAGACTAGTTTGAACAATAAAGCTCTAATTTAAAATGTGTAATAGGTTCTTAGAAAATTCCCAGTAACAACTCTAAGAGGAGACTGACCATACAGGGCCTATAAGAATCAGATGAGACAATGCATACAAAAAAGCTTAAAAAAGAAAAAAGAAAATCAGTTTTTGAGTGTAAGGTGTTTTTACTATCAATACAAATAAATCACTTTTATAAATTATTTGGAAAGAGTATAACAAAATAAGCATGGACCATGTGAGGCAGATGCATATCAAATATATGTACACCAAGAGCATATCACTTGATAACCACAGTAATTCCAGAATTGGAAACCGTGTACACTGTTGGTGGGAATACAAAATGGTGCAGCCACTATGGAAAATAGTATGGAGGTGCCTAAAAAAAAAAAAGAATTACCATATGACCTAGTAATCCCACTGTTGGGTATATATCCAAAAGAATGAAAATCAGAATCTCAAAGAGCTATCTGCACTCTCATAGTCGTTGCCACATTATTCACAATAGCCAAGATATGGAAACAACCCAGATATCCAATGATGGAAGAATGCAGAAAGGAAATGTGGTATGTACCTATAATGGAATATTATTCAGCCTTCAAAAATAAGGAAGTTGGGCTTCCCTGGTGGCGCAGTGGTTGAGAGTCCGCCTGCCAATGCAGGGGACACGGGTTCGTGTCCCAGTCCGGGAAGATCCCACATGCCACGGAGCGGCTGGGCCCGTGAGCCATGGCCGCTGAGCCTGCGCGTCCGGAGCCTGTGCTCCGCAATGGGAGAGGCCACAACAGTGAGAGGCCCGCGTACCGCAAAAAAAAAAAAAAGAAAGAAAAAAAAAGAAGGAAGTCCTGCCATATACAACAACATAGATGAACCTGGAGGACATTATGCTAAGTGAAATTAGTCAGTCACAAAAGGACAAATACAGCACAATTCCACTTATATGAAGCATCTAAAATAGTCAAACTCAGAGAAACAAGAGAGTAAAATGGTAGTTGCCAGGGACTGGGGGGGAAGGTGAAATGGGAAGCGGCTGTTCAATGGGTATATAACTCCAGTCATGCAAGATCAATTAGTTCTAAAGATCTACTTGCTGTACAACATAGTGTCTATGGTTAACAATACTGTTGTGCACTTATGTATTTGTCAAGAGGGTAAAGCTCATGTTAAATTTTCTTACCACTATGTGTGTGTTTGTGTATATATATGTTAGTGGAAGAATATCTTGAAAAACTATGAATTACAAAGGTATTTTTAAAAAATGAGAGCTTCAAAATTCCTTTACAGTGTAAGTGGCTTATAACTTTGAAATTATATCTATCTATATCATTACAAACACAAAAGAAGATTTGCTAAAAGAAAAAGAAACTTCTAAATAAGTACCACATTGGGTATGTATTGATTTGGAGACAAAGTCACAGAAACTATGGACCTTTCTCCATTCTGTCCCAAATGGACTATTTTCCCTAAATAGATACATATTGCTTGAAGAATTATCAAATATGTTGAGACCAGGTCTCTTCTCTGCTGCCTATGGGAACATAGTTTTGCCAAGATTGTCAGCCCACACCACCTTTGAAACTATTCAGAAATTATCACTAATTAGGAAAGATGTGAAAGTTTTAATATAATATACATTATCTATATTTCTCTATCTACATTTATCTACCTATGTGTGTATACACAAATATGCATACATACATATACTGTCTAGATATTATATAGGTTTCTGTCCTTAGAAAAAGTAAATTAATAACTGTCTCTAAAGATGTACACTGGGCTTTTTAAGTGAAAAATACGGACAAATATCTTTATGAAATCATTAGAACAATGGACAGCAGCCTTTTTAAACTTATGGGTAGTACATTGTTTACAGACCTCAAGTTGTATGGCAATGCAGACCACTATAGTATTAGACTGGTTCTAAGATTTGTAGGATTTCTCAGTACACTGAGGAGTCCCAAATAAACTGTCACTGGTTCCAGGTCCAAGTCAGAATTCTCGCACTGGCCCCTAAATTACCTCAAACAAGGATCATCCTGCATCCCAGTATCTACTTAAACTGTTCTATAACCAATGACTTCCAATGTTACATATGTCATGACCCTAAAAAGAAACCGCTTTCCTAATATTAGATTTTCCCATTTCATGAATCTTGTTACTTCAAGCAACTGATGCCTTGAAAATGTCCCTCATCTACAAAAACATAAATTTGTTGTTATTTTCTAAGAAATAACTATGATCTCTGAGACAGCAATAGCCTGTTTGAAAGCAAACAAAAATAATTCTTTACCCTCTACCTGCAATCTTCTACTCTGATTACAGCAACGAATATAGAATTAATCAATGTGAAGTCTAATTCTTGCTCTGTATCAGGAAGTTTGCTCAGTCAACAAATGTTTACTGAGAAGCTGCTATGTACCAGTCATTGATCAGGCACTGGGGATATAGAAGAGAAAAATAAAGGTATCTGCTCTTAGGAGACAGTAAAAAGTAAGCAAATAAATTGCATAGCTCTTTATTACTTCATAGAATAATGAATTAGTAATTCCCTAATTCCCAGCTCTCACCTCTAGTTTCTATGTGCCAAGTGCACCTGCTAGCTGTTTTTACTTCCTAGTTGTTAATACTGTCATGTTTTTCTTTAATATTTCCACCAAATCAACCATCACTAAACATAAGTTGTTTGAACAACCTGTTTTTAGGCTCCAAAAGATGTCTAGCTCAGTGAAGCAAGGTTTTAGCAAACAGATATTTTATCTGATATACTGGTTGTGCCCCTCAGTTGATTTTAACATTAGCATAGCACAGAGACAATTGTTCTAGGAGCTAGATGGGAAATGAGTACAGATGAACACTGAATATGTTTTCTAAGCATCCTAGTATAGCTTCAACTAGCTATTCTGTATTCAACAAGTTATTTCAGGAACCTAAGCAAAGCTAAAAAGTATACACAATCTTTTCATATAGTCTACATACTTCTTAGCAATCAAACCCACGTTTAATCTTAGATTTGGGAAACCTAATGCCTGTAAACATTGTCACAAACTGGTCTTCCCTCCTTCAAACTGCATCTGCTCTAACTCCTAGAAAAAGTTACTCTTGAAAAAGGAGTTCAAATGTCCTTGAAATAAATGATTTTCTAATTGAAGATGTGATAACCACATGCAATCCATTAACCTCTGCCTCAGTCTCTTTCATCTGTAAAAATGGCCAAACACAACTTTCTGCACTTAAAAATCAACTCATAGTCAAGGAGTTACAACAGGTTTTGTTAAGTTATTCCATACAACTTTGAATAGTGTTATACTGATTCCAAATACTCATTCTGAATAAAATTCCAGAATTCTTTCGCAATTCTATATCACAGTGTAATCAGAATCCCTCTGCTCTGATCAAATAATTCACAAATTCCCCACAAGAGATTCCCAGTAGTACACACACATACATGAATATGGATATGTGTGGATGCAGGAGTGCATTCCCAAGGGAAAAAGAGGTTCAAAGAACAATTTGTACAGTCTCTTCTTTAAAAATCAGAAAAAAAAAAACCCTGACAAATTCATGAAGAAGAATAAAATAAAGAGTGTAATGAGAAGGCCCATCTGCCTATGACATAATAGCCAAGCATGATTTTTTAGAATCTTTTCCCTTTAACTAATTTAACAAAATGTTCTTAAAACCTAGAGAGTACTGCAATGGGGATGTGGTAGAGGGTGGGGAGGGCATCAGTTAGCACATAATTTAGAAGTCAAATATAGTTTATCTTTACTGGTACTAGTAGAATTTAGCCAATTTTCATTTCTATTATTTCCAAAATACTAATTAATTTTGAGGAAAGGAAGAAGAAATAACAAGATGTACAAACTTAGAATATGCCTATCCTTCTTCTGGCTCATGCAAGATATATTTGTAAAATATTTGTATGTAAAACAACCTGCATATATTGCAAACTACATTTCATGCAAAATATACTTTGCATTATCTATCTACCTGAATAAAGATTTTTTTTCCAGAGCACAGAAAGATAAAGATTTAGTACAAAAGGACATTGGCTCAGAACAACATACCAGATGAACATAAAAGGTTAATTTTAATAATCAAATTCATAATTCATCTAATCTAGGAAATGTCAAGAATAGTTTAAAGAGATATTCCATTTAACATGAACTAATGCACCAACTGTCAGTAACAGTGAAGATAACTAAATGATTCTGAAATACAGTATGCTTGTGTTTAATGACATCAATAGACATGTAGGAAATTTACAATAGATTATTTGCCCAGTTACCATGATGCTTGTAAAACCATTACTAGGCTACAGATCTTTTCTACTTTTAGAACTGTCAATGATCCAAGAAAAGGATAAAAAAAAGCAAAAAACAGATTATTCTTTTCTTAGACAGGTACATTTCAGTGAAAATACAATTTTAAGAATGGTATGCTTTTGTTTCTGGCACAGAAAAACATCTCTAAGCATTATTCATATTATTTCTCTCCCCTAAAGTTAACATACTTTAATGCCATATGGGCACAAATTTACTTCTGTTCATTTAAACTTGCAATTAAACTTTATAACATAGAAAACTGCTAAAGTAAAATAATCCCATTCCACTGAAAGGCTTTTTTTTTTTTTTCTAAAATAACATGGGTGGTGTGCCAAATGGCTGGGGTGGTAGCTCATTATACCTTCAGAAAGAATCCAAGTTTGAGGCTTATCTTGGGTTCTCACACATAGCAGCAAAACCTTGGAGTGCTATCAAGGGTTAGAAAGGGCAGATCAAATGTCTGAATTGAGTGAATCCATTCAGGGGGCACTGGTTGTTTAGTAATCTAGTGAGCAATGCATTCATCTACTGATCAAGGCATTTTACTGTAACTTTATTAAATAACAGAGTCCCTTATATCTAAAATATTCAAACCATTTCACAGAAAGAAGCCCTTGTGCTGCCCAGAAAATGTTCCTTTTTTCTTTAATCTATGTCAACTCTTTTAAAATCATAAAACTCCATTTAGTGACTGAAAGAAATAACTTGTGAAATTTTGATTTATAGGGAATCAGAAAGTAATATACTTTCAAAGAAGTAAGCAGCAGGATCTGGTCCAGCATATCATTAATCTTAAATACACATTCATAAAGTGGGTAGATGAGAAGATAAGGCATCCCCGACTATACTAAGAAGGCCAAAGAAAGATATCTACGGAATCAGGCAGCAATATGGGGAGAGGGGGCAAACCTGGACACATAAAGCAACGTTTTCCATAATGTCTTTAGTATCAACAATGGTAAATTGTTACTCCATATTTGGATAGTTTGAACAATGTTGTAAGGGCACTTCAATTATTCACTGTTAATAACTATACATAAATTCCAACTGTTGGCACCATGACAGATAAGCCAAAAAACAGATCAACTTCAAAAACAAACACTTCCTTTTTGAAACTGAAATGCAGTCACATATTCAATTATATTAGTTAACTTGATAAAAAGCATCCACAAAAAGCTTATAGCTAACATTATATACTTAATGGTACAAGACTGAATGCTTTCTCCCTAAGATAGGGAACAAGGTGAAGATTTGCACTTTTAACACTCTTATTCAACATAGTGCTGGAGGTTTGGGCCAGTGCAATGAGACAAGAAAAGGAAAGACAAGACATACAAATCAGAAAGGTAGAAATACAACTGCCCCTATTTGCAGATGACATGGTTATCTGCAAAGAAAATCCCAAAGAATCTAGCAAGTAAAAATAAAATCTTACAACAAATAAGTGAGTGCACCAAGGAATGCAGGAGACAAGATAAACTTACAAGTATCAATTATATTTCTATACACAGCAATGGAAACATTAATGATGAAATTTAAAGTATTATAATACCATTTACAACCACTCAAACAAATGAAATACTCAGGTGTAAAATTAACAAAATGTGTATAAGACCTGTATGCTGACAATTACAAAATACCTATGAAAGAAATCAAAGCTATAAAGAAATGCAAGTCATTCTATGCTCATATAAGACTCAACAAAGATGTCAATTCTCTGTAAATCGATAAGCAGGTTAATTAATTCCTATCAAAATCCAAGAAAACTTTTTTATAGAGACAAGATTATTTTTATATATATATATATATATATATATATATATATATATATATATATATGAAAAGGTAAAGAAACTAGAATAAATAAAACAATTTTGAAAAAGCAAAATAAAGTGGGAGGGATGGGTCTACCCAATTTCAAGACTTACATCGCTAGAGCAATTCAAACAATGTGGTACTGGCAGAATAACAGACACATAGATCAATGGGATAGAGTAGAAAACTCAGAAATAGACACACACACATATGTCCAAGCGAATTTTGAGAAAGATGTAAAAACAATTAAATGGAGGAAAGACAGTCTTTTCAACAAATGGTGCTGGAGCAACTGAATATCCATAGGCAAAAAAACCCAAACCTAATTCTCACATCTTATACAAAACTTAACTGAAAAGGGATCATGGATTTAAACTGTGAAACATAAAACTAAAAACTCCTAGAAAAAAATCAGAAGAAAATATTCAGGATCTAGGAGTAGGTAGAGTCCTTAGATTTGACACCAAAAGCGTGATCTATAAAAGAAAAAACTGATAAACTGGACTTCAGTAGAATTAACTTTTGCTCTGTGAAAAACCTCATAAGAGGATGAAAAGACAAGGTACTGATTAAGAGACTATATAAATGATACCCTTGGTTCATGGTAGTTATGTTCTATGGATTTTCCTTGAACAATGAATTAGCGAATATCAAAATACAGGTTCCTGCAAGCCTCTGGTCATATTTTCATCAACTGATCAACACATAAACTTGTTATGTGTGTTTCTGTTTAAAGTCACCTTGTTTAATGTATATTGATTCATCAGCATTGAATTCATGGCCAATAGCACTATAACTCATGCCTGAACAAAGCTTATTTAACACGTATGTTCTCTGTAAGGCCATCACAGCACAAAAAGGGAAAAAATTTGGCACTAAATAATCTGTAAAGTAGACACTTGTTTACAGTAGGAGCGTTAAAACAAGAAGGCAGAGCATCACCTTGTTCAATGTCAGCTGAAAATATGCGTGTTGGATGACTCAAAATTTTTGCCACACTGTGCATATCTGCAAATGACTGCAAAGGCACTGCAAGTATTGATTTGAGGGTTACAAATTAATTTTAGTGAGTAGGCAAATTCGTAAGTACAAATTCCATAAATAATGAACATTGACTGTATTTGCAACCCACATACCTGAAAAAGAACTAGTATCTAAGATACATAAAGAACTCTCAAAATCTAAGAGTAATAAAACCCAAACAATCCAATTAATAAATGGCCAAAAGACATTGAGACATTTCACTGAAAAGGATATACAGATGCCAAATAAGTACATGAAAAGATTTTAAACATCATTAGCCATTAGGGAAATGCAAATTAAAACCACAATGAAATACTATTACACCGTTATGAGAATGGCTAAAATAAAAAACAGTGACAACATCAAACGCTGATGAGGATGCAGAGAAACTGGATCACTCACATATTGCTGGTGGGACTGTAAAATGACACACCCACTCTGAAAAACTACTTGGCACTTTCTTAAAAAGCTAAACGTGTAACTAACCATATGAGCTCACCATTGCACTCCTGAGCATTTATCTCAGAGAAATAAGCAATAATGCTGACACAAAACCTATATACAAATATTTATAAGAGCTTTATTCATAATAGTCCCAAAATGGAAACAACCAAGATGTTCATCAACAGGTGAATGGTTAAACAAACTGTGGTACATCTATTCCATGGAATAATGCTCAGCAATAGAAAAGAATATTGATACATGCAACAACCTGAATGAATCTCCAGAGAATTATTCTGAGTGAAAACAGACAATCCTAAAAAGGTTACATATTAACTCTATAATCCCATCTATATAACACTGAAATAAAAGAATCATAGAATTATAGAAATGAATGATGAAACAGGGGTTAAGGAGGGGACTGAGGTAGGTAGGAAGTGGGTATAGCTATAAAAGGGCAATATAAGAGATCCTTACAGTGATGGAGATGTTCTATATCTTGGCCTTATCAATACCAATATTCCAGTAGCAATATCGCACTATCTTTTTGCAAGATGTTAGCATTGGGGGAAAATGGCGTAAAGGTAAACAATACAAAACCTCTCTGTATTATTTCTTACAACTGCATATGAATCTACAATTATCACAAATTAAAAAGCTAATTTAAACAGTGAAATGTAGTTACATTTTCAGCTATTTTATTGAGTATGTCATACAGCTTCCTTGAGGTAGAAATTTCTAAGTTGTGAAACTCATGTTCTTTATTTTACTTCACATTAATATACATTAAAAGAGGAGTATGGGGCTTCCCTGGTGGCGCAGTGGTTGAGAGTCCGCCTGCTGATGCAGGGGACACGGGTTCGTGCCCAGGTCTGGGAAGATCCCGCATGCCGCGGAGCGGCTAGACCCGTGAGCCATGGCCGCTGAGCCTGCGCGTCCGGAGCCTGTGCTCCGCAACGGGAGAGGCCGCAACAGTGAGAGGCCCACGTACCACAAAAAAAAAAAAAAAAGAAAAAGAGAAAGAAAAAAGAGGAGTATGCATTTTAAAAGGTGAGTAGAAGGATAAAGTCAAATAGTAAATGATTGAAATAAAATTGCTTATACAATAAAAACTTGTTTTTAAACTCTCAGAGTAACAACAAAAACAAAGCACTTCTTAATTGGTTTTTCCTCAATGGAAAATGAGAGTTAGCTTTTCAAAATTACAACTAAAATCAAGGATCTTTTGGTTTAGAGTTCTAGTATAGCATTAATTTAGTTTTAAAGAAATTAATGTCACAAATTTGACCCAATTACAGAAACAGTTATTGTTCTATTTTCTGGCTACTGGTGCCATCTCTAACAAATCATTTGACAAACACATACCCCATAAGAAAGAGAGAAAAAATTATTCTCAAAAATACTTTTCCTTCCAGAAAAATAAATCAAGGAGAAAAGAGGGGGAAAACACTATAGATTTTTAAATTGGTGCCACTATCTTTATTTGCAACAGATAACAAAGAGCCATACAATTCATCAAGAAAAAATCAATCCATCGCTTATTTTTAAATGATTTGGCAATGATATATGTTAGTTAGGAAAGATTAAAAGTACAAAAAAATAGCAATAGCTGCAATAAAAATATAACATCTCTGCCACAGAATATAGCAAGAAACAATATTTTAGGTTAACAAGTACCAACTCTCAAGAACTGTGAAGGGTCTGAGATTTTATTTACAAGCTAAGAAGTTAGTATACTACTGTTGCATATAATGTTTCAAGGATGCTGACAGCAGACAAGAGACTCATGGGTCTGAAACAAAGGGCTTTATTACTCATAGCACAGCCAGCAACATGGGCATATTCATGTCAGTTTCCCTTGCACCCAAGTCCTGTGGGGGGGCAACATCATGAGCCCAGATGACACCTGCACATTTAGGGTTGCATTACTAGAGAGAAACCTTTGGCCAAGGGCCCATTGCTTTTTGAGCAAGCTGCAAACATTGTTGCAGACAAGCCAGGCCCACTCTCCTAGGAAACTGGCTCAAATCAGTGGAAGAATGTCTTGCAATCTGGCAAACTCAGCAAGAATGTGCAGGAAAGCTGAGGGCCTTCCCCAACAACATTTATTCTTTCTTAAGTAACAATGTTTACACCAGACAGAAGACTTCAGAGCAATTTAAGATTTAAGTATTAAGTAATTAATCAAATTATTACAAAATATAAAACTTTCCTACTTTAAGTGAAATACACAAAGCAATTAAGTATTAGCCTACATTCACAATGCACCAAGTATTAGCCTACATTCACAACTCACCAAAGATCCAGTGCATATGTTCACTATAAGCTGTGGCCAGAATGTACAAAGGAAGAAGCATTTCTCTGCCACCTTTTAATCACCAGTGAGGCTGTAAATTACTATAAAGCAACCTAGCTTTAGAAGTCTGAGATGTGAGTTGAAGAAGTGGTAGGAGAAGTCTAAGAGAAACAGTTGGGTATGAAGAGAGTAAAAAAAAAAAAATTAATGGTTTGAGAAAGAAAGCCAGGCAATACAGACCCACAAAAGTTCACACCTCACCAAAAGTTGTTCGGTGCTTCTCAAATTTTAATTTGCTTATTATTCACCTCAATATAGTATTAAAATACAGACTCTGATTCAGTAGGTTCAGGGTGGTGCCTGAGAGTGGACATTTCAAATAAGCTACCAGATACTGCCTTTACTGCTTTGAGCAGACACACTCTGAGCAGCAAGGGTTAGAAGACTTTCACTGACTGTCAAATATTTCCTATGCAAAGTCTGTGGTACATTACACTCTAAATTTGTTCAAAAGATGAGATTTTGAAATTTTCTGTCATTGGGGGAAAAAGTCATGTTACTCATGTTATACTGCCTTTAAGTTGTGGCTAATAATAATTTAAAATTTTATTTTCAAGTAATGTTAATTCATATAATTATATGTTCTATATAATATTTCTCCATATAAAAATATTTGGAGCATATTGGTCCTCAAGATTATCTTAATGTAGTTCTTAATTATCTTCTGGTATATGATCTATGTATAAAGGTAGTAGTGATTCCAACTTCAATTAACCAATTTAGCTCACAATGTGCTCTTCCTGCTGCTAGTATTAAGAATAAACCTAAATATATAATTCATTTCTTGGCACTTTTTAAAAGGTCTTTGATAACGTTTTAGCAATATGTAGGTTTCTGTACAAGTTCAGAGAATAAACTCATTTTAACAGGGTTGTGAAAACTTGCATGTCGAGAATAAACTAATTTGATTTCTGGAAAGAAATGTCAGGATCATGTATTAAGTATTATGCATCTCAAAATTAGATTTGTCTCTGTAAATCCTTAATCCCAAGATATATGACTCTTTCAGAGAATAATGGCAAATGCATCTCTTCACATTCAAAAAGTTTGTCCATCCTCAAATTATTTAGAATATTTAATAAAGGATACTATAAGAATCAAGCATTTATATATAAATCAATGTAATATTTACTAGTCCAAAAAAAAGCATTCATTTAAAGAAAAACAGCTCTCATCTGCTTTTAATAAATGCACCAATACATCAGTAATATACCAACATTGCCATTATTTCTTTCTGTGACTTTGTTCCTCAAAATTCCTCAGCATCGGGATAGAAGTCTGGATAGTAAGACCCCAAGAACTCACCAAGTAAGAAACTTCTCACCCTGATCTGACCTGCTAATAAATTTTTTTTAATGAGCTAACCGTTATATATTCAATAACCGTGATGTGAAAACTGATCAGTACACAATCATTCCACAAATTCTCTCTCTTGATCTAGCTGAAATACAACACTCTAATTTGAAAAAGACAGATTTTAAGACAACCAAGACAAGCAAGCACATGTTCCATAGCTTATTTTTTGCTTTCATAGTTACACAAAATTTTTAAAATACTACATTATTTTTTCTCACATTGAAACCAGAGCCATCTTTTTAAAAGGGTTAAAATCTACATTAACTTAACTATAAGCTCCCCAGTGTGACCTATACAAATGTTTGGTAGAATTCACCACTGATGCCATCTGGGTCTGTAGTTTGAGAAAGGATTTTTAACTATTTCTTTAATAGAAATAAATAGTTTAGTAGGAAGAGTTGATCTATTCAGGTTACCTATTTCTTCTTTAGTGAGATTTTAGAGTTTGTTTTCTAAGGACTTTGTCCATTTCATCTAAGTTGTTGAATTTACTGGCACAAAGTTACTCATAATATTCCTTTACTATCCTTTTAATGTCTGTATGATATGTAGTGATATCCCCTCTCTTACACCTAAAATTGTCAATTTATGTCTTCTGGCTAGGAGTTTATCAAATTTTCTGATAACAGCAAACATCTACCTTTTGGTTTTATTGATTTTTTTCCCCCTTATTGCCTTTCTGTTTTCTACTTAATTTATTTCTGCTCATATGTTTATTATTTCTCTCTTCAACTCACTTCAGATTTAATTTGCTCTCCTTTATATAGTTTCTTAGGGTAGAAGTTTAGGTCATCAATTTTAAACCTTCTACTTTTTAATATAAACAGTTAATGCTATAAGTGTTCCTGTAAATATTGCTTTAGCTGTACCCCACTAGTTTTGATGTGGTATATTTCCATTTTCAGTAAATTAAATATATATATAATTTTAAATTTTTCCTTGGAATTTCTTCTTTGACTGCTGGATTAGTTTTAAACAATAAAATTGGGATTTTTCCAGATAGCTCTCTATAAGAGAATATACTGTGTATAGTCAGAGAACATACTTTTTATAACTTGAATATTTTTAAGTTTGTTGAAAGTGACCTTATTGCGAAGAGTATGGCCTACTTTGGTAAATGTGGGTACACTTGAAAATAAGGTGTATTCTTATGTTGTTGGATGGAGTGTTCTAAAAATACCAGTTTGATAATGTTAGGTCATAGTATTGCTCAAATTTTCTATATCCTCATTGATTTTTCATCTACTTGTTTGATGAATTATTGAGAAGGGTGCTAAAATCTCTAACTATAACTGGATGTATCTACTTTCAGGTCTTCAGTTTTTGCTCTGTGTATTCTGAAGGTCTGTTATTAGGTGAATAAACTTTTAGAATTATTATATCTCCTTGATGAATTAATCCGTTTATCATGGTTACATGACCCTCTTTAGCCCTAGTAATATTCCTTGCTCTGGAAACTAATTTCTCTGGTATCAATATAGTTCCAGCTTCCATGTGATTAGTGCTAACATGATGTACCATTTTTCAATGCTTTTATTTTTATACCTCGTGTCTTTATTTAAAGTGGGTTATTACAGACAGCATATGACTAAGCCTTGCTTTTTTATCCAATATGACAATCTCTGCTCTTTCATTGGGCCTTTTAGATCATTTACATTTAAAATAATTGTTGATATTGTTGAATTTAAATGACTTGCTATTTCTCTCATGTCTTCCTCATTCCCTCTTTGCTCTTTTCCAGGCTATTTTTATACTGATTTTTTTAGTCATATCATTTTATATCTCTTTATTACATTTTTAGCTAAATCTCTGTATGTTCTTTTTTACAAGGTTGGTCCAGAAACTACTAATACATTTTTAAAGTATCAGGGTCTATTTTCATATTATACCACTTCACATATAGTAGTAAAAACTTAAAATATCCATTTCTCCCTTCCCAGCCTTTGTGCTATTGTCATACATTTTATTTGTACATATGCTTTAAACTCTACAATGCATTGTAATTATTTCTGTTTAAAAAGTGAATTATCTCTTGTCATCAGCTTTATTGAGATACAATTCCACACCATAAAACTCACCCTTTTGAATTGTACATCCAGTGGTTCTTAGTATATTCACAGAATTGAATTGCCACTATCTAAATTTAGAACATTTCTATCATCATCCCAAAAAAACACCTACCCATTAGCAGTCACTCCTCAATCTCCCCTGCACCGAATGCCTGTCAGTGACTAATCTACTTTATGTTTTCATATATTTACCTATTCTGGAAATTTCATACATTGGAATCATTCAATATGTGTTTTCTTGTGACTGGCTACTTTCACTTGCACAATGTCATCAAGGTTCATCCATACTCCAGCAGGTATCAATACTTTATTACTTTTTACTGCCAAATAATATTTCATTGTATGAATATACCACCCTTTGCTTATCCATTCATCAGTTGATGGACATCTGTGTTATTTCTACCTTTTAGCTATTATGAATAAGGCTGCTATGAACATTTGCATATACATTCTTGTGGGGACATATGTTTTCAATTCTCTTAGTTATACACTTAGGATTAGAATTTCTGGGTCATACAGTAACATTATGGTCATATGGTTTAACATATTGAAGAACTGCCAGACTGTTTTTAACACTGGCTCACCATTTTACAATCCCACCAACAACATATGAGTGATCTGATTTCTCCAATATCCCCACCAACACTTGTTATCTTTCTATTTATTATAACCATGTTAGTGGGTGTGGAGTGAGATCATATGGTTTTTATTTGCATTTCCCTAATGATTAATGATGTTGAGCATCTTTTCATGTGCTTATTGGCCATTTGAATATCTTTTATTCAGAAATGTTCACTCAGACCTTTTGACAATTTTAATTGTATCAATTATCTAAGATATTTTTAAATATAAAAAAAGTATATTTACCCACATATTTAACATTTTCCATGATTATTATTCGTTTGTGCAGCTCCAAATTTCTACCTGGTATCGTTTATTTTTTCTGCCAGAAGGACCTCCATTAATATTTCATGTAGTAATTGTCTGATGCCGATGAATTATTTCAGCTTTTATATGCTTGAATTTTTTGTTGTTGTTGTTGGTTTTAAACCATGTTTTTGCTGGTTATAGAATTCAAGGTTGACTTCTTTCTTTAGGAATTTAAAGTTGTCACTCCACATTCTTCTAGCTTTCATTATTTCCGATGAAAAGTCTGCTGTCATTGTTATATTTAATCCTCTAAATATAAGGCGTCTTTTTCCCTCTACTAGTTTTTACGAATTTCTCTTTATCATTATTTCTTAGCAATTTTATTATGCTATGTCTCTGTGTGATTTTCTTCATGTTTCCTCTGGGGTTTATTTTGTTCCTTAAAATCTATAGGTTTATATTTTTCACAAATTTGGAAAATTTTCAATCATTATTTCTTCAAATATTTTTTCTGCCATCCATCTCCTCTCCTTCTGGGACTCCAAATATCTGAGGTCTCTTGATATTGTCCCAGAGCTCTGTTCATTATTTTTTCAATCTTTTCTTTTTTGTGTGCTTCATTTCTGGCAGTTTCCATTGTTATGCTTTAAGTGCACTTATCTTTATTTCTGTAGAGTCAAATCTGTTATAAATCCCATCCAGTGTATTTTTAAAACCAGATATTGTTTTTTCCATCTCTAAAAGTTCAATTTGGATCTTCACTGTATCTTCTATTTCCTCCTTACCATGTTCATTCATTTCTCTATCTTCTTGAATTATGGAGTATATTTATAACAGTTAATTTAATGTTCTCATCTAATTCTACCCTATGTATCATTTTGAATTTGTTACTATTGATTCATTTTTATCCTGGTTACAGGTCATGTCTTCCTACGTTTGTGCATGCCTGGTAATTATAACTGGATGCCAGACACTGAATTTTATGTTGGTTGCTGGAATTTACTATATGTCTTAAAATATTCTGAGGCTTTATTCTGGTATTGTGGGATGCAGTTAAGTTACTTTTATACAGTTTGGCACTTGTGAGGATGTTTTTAAGCTTTACTGGAGTGATTCCTGAATAGCCTTTAGTTTAGAGTTAATCTGACTCCACCCAGTACTAAGACAATACTCTTTTGAGAAATAGCCAATGTCACATATTAAGCAGATCATTTTATTCTGGTGAGACATAAAGTATGCCCAGCCCAAGGAAAACTTCGGAGATTGCTCTTCATGTTCTTTTCCAGTGACTTATTCCACCCTGTTTTTAGATTGCTTTAAAGCATGCATTTTAGTAGATAGTAGATTACTCGCATGTGTGCACTGATCAGTACTCAGCCAAATACTTAAGGTAAACCCACTATACGTCTCTAGAGAATTTTTTCTTTTTGCTTCTGTGCAGCTCTCTCCTTCCAACATACTGTCCCACAAATTTGAGCAAATCCTACCCAGTATGGCCTCCCTAAACTCTGATTTATCAACTCAGTGACACCTCCAGGCTATGTTTGGGTTTCTCCTCCCTGTGCTGTAGCCTGGAGCCTCTCCACAGGCAGTAAGCTGTTGTGCAATGTCTGAAAGTTATCACTTCATGAATTTTCTCTGACTTTTTATTTATTTAAGGCAGAGGAAAAATTCATTCCCTGTTACTCCATATTTTGGCTGGGCATGGAAGTCCTATACACTTTTAGGAATATAAACGTTCATTCATTTACCAATCTTCTGTCACAAAACCAAGGAGTTTTCTTTGAGTATTATCATACTGCCTCGAATTCTGTAACGTTTCTCTTTCTTACAGATGTCATACCCATTATGCATCATCTATGATTTCTCCTTTACTTTCTTTAAAGGCATTGAGAACATTTAAAACATGTAAGAAATACTTGCAAGGCAATGACTGAAAATTTATTTAGATTTTATAACTCCTTACACATACACACACACACATAATCTCTTACAGTTATTGCATTCATATCTAATTTGACAGACATTTCTTTTAGTACTTGCCTTTATCCAATATTTCCAAATACTCAATTTTTTCTTCATAAAAAAAAACAAATAGGGACTTAAACTTAAAAGTGTTTGCACAGCAAAGGAAACCATAAACAAGACAAAAAGACAACCCTAAGAATGGGAGAAAGTATTTGCAAATGAAACAACAAAGGATTAATCTCCAAAATATACAAACAGCTCATGGAGCTCAATATCAAAAAAACAAACAATCCAATTAAAAAATGGGCTGAAGACCTAAACAGACATTTCACCAAGGAAGACACACAGATGGCCAAGAGGCACATGAAAAGATGCTCAACCTCACTAATTATGAGAGAAATGCAAATCAAAACTACAACGAGGTATCACCCCATGCCAGTCAGAATGGCCATTATTAAAAAATCTACAAACAATAGCTGGAGAAGGTGTGGTGAAAAGGGAAACCTCCTGCACTGTTGGTGGGAATGTAAACTGATACAACCACTATGGAAAACAGTACAGAGGTTCCTTACGACACTAAAAATAGAACTACCATATGACCTAGCAATCCCACTACTGGGCATATACCCAGAGGAAACCATAATTCAAAAAGACACATGCACCCCAATGTTCATTGCAGCACTATTTATAATAGCCAGGTCATGGAAGCAACCTAAATGCCCATCAACAGATGAATAGATATAGATGATGTGACACATATATTCAACGGAATATTACTCAGCCATAAAAAGAAACGAAACTGAGTTATTTGTAGTGAGGTGGATAGACCTAGAGTCTATCATACAGAGTGAAGTAAGTCAGAAAGAGAAAAACAAATACCGTATGCTAATGCATATATATGGAATCTAAAAAAAAAAAAAAAAAATGCTACCGATGAACCTAGTTGCAGGGCAGGAATAAAGATGTAGACGTAGAGAATGGACTTGAGGACATGGGGTGGGAGGGGAAAGCCGGGGCAAAGTGAGAGTAGCATGGACATATATACACTACCAGTGTAAAATAGTTAGCTAGTGGGAAGCAGCAGCATAGCACAGGGGGATCAGCTTGGTGCTTTGCGACGACCTAGAGGGGTGGGATAGGGAGGGTGGGAGGGAAGATCAAGAGGGAGGGGATATGGGGACATATGTATGCATATGCTGATTCACTTTGGTGTACAACAGTAACTAACACAGTATTGTGAAGCGATTATACTCCAGTAAAGATCTATTAAAAAAAAAAAGAATATATTGTACAGCACAGAGAAATACAGGCATTATTTTGTAATAACTTCAGATGGAGTGTAATTGAGTACAATCTATAAAAGCATTGAATCACTATGTTGTACACCTGAAACTAATATAATATTGTAAATAAACTCTACTTCAATTTAAAAAAAATAAAATTAAAGGTAAAAAAAAAAAACCCAAACCAAATATTTTTCTTTCCTTTCAGTTTTCACTGGTTTACACAATTATAATGAAAATCAGAACTGGAATAAACAAGTTCAGGAATAAACTCAGCTGGAGGGAAACAGACCACTAGAGAATGCCCTAGGCTAGCCATAATGTTCAGTGTGAATCAGACTTTCAGTAAATTAGCAAGAAACCAGTTAGAAGTTTCTTAATAGAGCTTCTACTATATAATCAAGTTGTATCAAGTAATTTAATACCTAAGGACTACAGGCTTTTATTAAATGTTTTAGGAAATAATACGTTGATCAAAGGGAGAAAGTCTCGTATAAAATGGCAACTACCTAGACGAGTGTAGAACACAAAAAGGTTGTGTCAAGGAACCCCGCCACCCTTCCCAATAAAGGTGATCACGTGAAACTTAAAAATATGGGTCTGACAGGGCTTCTGAAGAAGACAAAGAGCCCAGTTTGTGTGAAAGGAAGAGGGACAGACCAGGTGAAAGAGACAGCACACACGTCTCAGACAACAGTAAGCAATGTTCACCGTATGGCAAACAGCCTAACATAGCGGAGAGTGCAGAGTGCAGGGATTTGTACTAATACATCAGTTATTTCTGAGTAAGAAAATGTAGTATATTATCTATATAACTTTAAAATGAAAAAATCAGCTGGTTTTCTTGGAGAGCTCTTTAAAAATCAGTATCTTAAATTAGATGGTAAATATTACAATCCCTAACCTACTCTTTATCAAACTATAGAACTAACTTACTAAAAGCTACTTTGGTGAGGAAAAAAAGTGATGACCTTCCTAAATGTTCAACTTACTTCCTAGAAAAAATTTATCATGTTTAAAACACTAATTTAGAGCATTATAAAAAAATGGTTTGGTCTAAATACTTTTATTAAAAAAGAAAATCTAGCTACACTATAATAAAAATTGTATATTATGTTACCATAATACTTGGCCAAAGATACAAAAAAATTTCCCATGAATATACTGTTGAATCAAAGTTTCCAATGTATGGTACTGGCAGGCAGTGTGATTGAGAACTATGAACATGGGATCTAATAATAATGCATTAAACGTTCCTAAGTAAGTCATTTACCTTGCTCTTCCTCTCTTTAGTCATATCTGAAATCTGTAGAGGGAACTTTAAAGCCATACATATAGGATAAGCTCTGAATATTAAGCAAAAGAAGTATGACCAGTTCTTCAGAATATCACAAGAGAAAGCAGTACATTCCTAAGGCTACAGCTAATTATATCTTGAATATGGTACCTTCAAAATTCACTGCTTTGAGTGCTTCTAAAGGCTGTTCCATTGTCCGTCAGTTCTCCCAGTACACAAGCAGAGAACTTTTTTCTGAATCTTCAGCTTAAACGTTTTCCTTAGCTTTAGGCAACTGCTGCTTTCCTACAATCTTCAGGGAATAAAATAATTCCCTCCCTTCATTTATAGTGTTACCTTGAAGGGATCTATAACTATGATCAAGTTCTCTACAATCTTCTCTTTTCCAGTCTATCTAAGACTGTTAGATTTTTCTACCAAATACATACTTTTTAAAAGTGAATTTGTTACTACTTTAATGCCAAGTCTTCCCATTTTACCTAAGTATATAAATATCTGAAGTCAAAACAGGAAAAATACTTAAGTCCCATAACAATACTGAACAATACAGAAATATCATATTGTCATTTTATTCTATAGTCAATCAAAAAATATTATTGAGTGCTGGTCCTGAGCCAGACTCTGTGCTGGGCACCAGGAATAATGTAGTAAACCAAATGAACAGAGCCTCTGACTTCATTTAGCTTACAGTTTAGACAGAAAGACATATCTAAGAGAGACAGACATTAAACTCAAGGAAAAAACAAAGTATAATGAGTAATGACAGTAATATCATGATGTCTGAGAATCTAACCTAATTCTAGGTTAGTGAAAGACTCACTAAAGAAGTGATACTTAAGTTATTATCTGAAGAATGAGTAGCAGCTAGATCAGGAAGGAAGAAATGTTTCATGCAAAAAATAGAGGTCTTATTAAAGCTGTAAGAAAAATAACTTCAAGTAACCCAAGAAGCTCTTAATGGCTTGAGTATAGAGTATGACAAAGGAAAATGAAGCTACACATATCAGCTTGAGCCTTGTAGGCCATATGAAGTAGTTTGACCTTTATCCTAAAGTCACTGAGAAATAAAAGATAATAAAGTTTATAACTTTGGAATAACATTTTGGCTTCAGAATGGAGCTGTCAAGGATTACACTTAGCCAGGGAGATGAGTCAGAAGAACTCCAATCAGAGCACCCTCACTGACCTGTTTGACTGAATCTATAGAAATCATCATTCCTTCTCCTAGATATATATTATTCACATGGCTTTAAGGACATCACAGTCTCACTGTTTTACTCTTGCCTCAATGGCCTGCTCTTCTTGGTCTCTGCTGTTGACTCCCCTTCTCCTCAATTTCTTAATGCTGACGGGCACCTGGGCACAGTGCTTAGACTCAACTCATCCTGACCCACAACATTTAGTTTTTCAAAAACACTGTCAACAGCTAAATACTATTTATTTTGTTTATTATCTGTCTTCCCCTTCTCCACAAAAAATGTGATCTCCATTCAATGTTTATCTGTTTTGTTAACTGTGTGATATCCTCAGTACCCAGAACGTTGCTTGGCTCAGAGTAGGCAGTCCAAAAAAAAAAAAGTTTTAAATTAATGACTAAATGAATGAATGAATAAACAAACAAGGAAAAGAACCCTGAGACTAACGTGGACTCACCATGGATGGAGAGGATTAGGGAACCAGTGAGTAGGAAACTAGAAAGAGTGGTGAGCTGTACAAATTGAGGGAGAGGAAAAACTCAAGCTTAACTCCTAGGTAGCTAGCCTGAATGACTAGATAGATTACTGATATATAGGAAAACGTTTCCTGGGGAATGGAAAGCCGATCAATCAGTTCAGTTTTACACAAGCAGAGTGTGAGGTGCCTAATGAAATGCCAAGTGAAGGTGTCCAGTCCAGAGCACAGGGAGATAGGGATATAGATTAGGGTTTAGAGTCAAATAACTCAAAGATGGCATCAGAGGCTATGGGAGCATAATCATTCACCAAGGGAAAATGAATAGAGAGAAACAGAAGACCTAGAACTGAGTCCTGACACACCTCACGTTAACAGATTGACAAAAGTACTAGAAGGTGCAAAGGAGACGAAGAACAAGTGTTCACAGAGGTTAAGAAGAAAACCAGAGAATATCATTACATGAGGGCATAGTTAAGACAATATTTTGAAAAGAAAGAAGTCACAATGTCAAACATTGCTAAGTGAACGAACAAAACAGGAACTAAAAATCATTAAGATGGGAGAGACTTATGCATGTTTAAATGCTGGCTAGAAAAAAGCAGTAGAGAAAGTGAGATAAAAGGTCATAGCATAAGAAACTGCACATGTGAAAACAGAATAAAAAAGAGAAGCTAGGCAAATTTATTTTTTGTTATTTCTCACAGAATTACTAACATACACATTACATATTATTTTAAAACCTATGATGTCAATTATGATTGTTTGGGTAACCATAGCAATAAAACAGTATCAAAACATATTAATAATCATGAAGTTTTTACAAGCATATGTACTCCTTATTCCCACTTTAGTGACTACCATACACAGCCTTTACCATCACAGTCAGATGAAACAACTTACAAGGTGTAAGGGGTCAGAGTGAACAAAAGATAGACAGTGGCTTACAGTCACATTTAATATAGGTAACTGCCTACTTATAAGAGAGGTTAGGTCCTGAAGAGCTATGTATAGATGACATTTTGTAGATAAAACTGGTCCAGAGATAACATTTAATAATAAAGGCAAAATCACAGCCTAATTTAAAAAAGCAAAAAATAATGCATTTGGGTAATATACAGTGAGTTCTTTTATTTTAAAATTTACCATAAAACATATGCAAATTGAGCCTACTTGTACTCTAATAAAACACTTAACTTTAACACCCTATCTTAAATCTTTGAGCGTGGAGGAGTAGACACCCACTTTAGCAGGTTGAGGCCTCGTGTCTCCAGTCTGTTGCTCTATGCAACGCACATATGGATTCCTGACAGGAGGCAATGACTTGATTCTTGACAAATGCTTGCTGAGAAGTAACAGTTACCTGTCATGCCAGGCTACAACTGCTAACCAAGAACACCATCACAGCTCTGGCTGAGTCTCTTTCGGAAATCCTGCCTAAGAACTAATTGTCCACTTTAGTTGAAAACTGTTCTCTCGTTAAGTGTGTAAACGTTGATTGAAAAAAAGTCTTCCACTGGTTGAGCCCGCATCTTCATTTAAAAAACTGTGCTTATGTGCACTCGTGCGTGTTTATTCCCGGTGACCCTGTAGGCTCTGGCTCAGTACAAACCATCCAATCAATGATTTTTAACCACCTCACACCACTGTCTTACTCTCACTTGTTATTAGACACATAACTAATCCCCGTCTGGCCTTAGTTATTAAATGTTCTAGCTTTTTACATTGGAGTTAGCGTTTTATTTATCTTATTTGTTTTTCTACCCAGCTAACCAAGTTCATCAGGAAAAATTATATATTTCTCTATTATCCTCTCATTCTACAAGTCAAAAACAAGGCAGTAGTTTTTCAATATTATCTAAAGGAAGATTTTTTTTTTTTGATCTTGTAAATGCCTTTTTCTTGATATCTATCAGAAAAGAGTCAACCACCATTTACCTTCATGCGGGAAGGATCCCATATTTGTTGTTTTGCCACAAGAGTATCTGAATTCACCAGTTTACTCTCATTATTTGGTTAATAATTTGGTAGGTAAATTCAACAAAGATCCGAGGGTCTACTCATATGTTAAAGTTTTGATAAATAACTTAGACAGGAGCCACTGGTGATATTCCACAGGCAACTAGCAATAAATAGCGGCCATTGCCTACCTCAGAAACCAAACAAGAAGCACAACACTCAGTTGTGTTGCTGTGATTATAGAGGGTACATACTCTATATCTGGGAATATTGCTAGCTCCTACCCATAAAGCTATCTGAAAGAAGGACATGTTTAAATGAAGGCCTGAGCAACAGCAGGCTATGTCTGAATTACAAAAGGCCATAGTAGCCCAGTCAATATATGTGGGTTCTTATGATCTACACTTATATATAATTTTGGAAGTTTTTGTAACTTGAATTCACTCATCCAGACTGGAACTTATGGCAAAAGTCTGTGAGTGCTGCCCAGCAGTGACTGCTGGGTTTTAGACAAGAAAATGTCCAGATGCAGCAACACAGTACATGCTGTTTGAAAGACAATGGCTTGTTACCAGTCATTAACTGAAACTGCCTCCATAACTGAAGGAAATAATCTTGAGATCTGAGCTACCCATAATGTTTTGTGTAATGTCAGAGTAATGTTCTAATAAGGTAGGCAGTGAAAAGAAAATTTCCATAATGAAATGGAAATGGTTGATACAGGAATATCTATCAGAGGAAAACAAGAAGATATATATTTATAAGCAGACAGCCTCTTTTCCCTTAGGACCAACTTTGGAGGTACCTGGATGACTACTGGATCCTAGTGCCACATGGGGAGTATCCTATTAGCAGCCCCTAGTTGACAAACAAAAAGCTGCTTGGTTTACAGATGTCAGTTCCAAGGTGACAGACAGCATCCTGTTTGGAAAGCTTCCACACTGTGACCAACTGATGGAAGAAACTCTGATTAAAGAAGATTAGAATAAATCATCTCAGTGGGCAGAACTACACGTTGTTATCCTTTCAGTGACAGGAGAATTAGACAATCCCATGGGCCCTGCAGTTTGTGTAACTCATGGGTGCCAGTGAACGGCTTGGTCACATGGTCAGACAGATGGGCTATGGAAAAGTGAACTAGGAAAGTAATTCAAAAATGCAGACTGGAGCCTATGGCAGATGCCCATGAGTAAGGGGCATGACCCTGTGGGAATTTAAGGGACTCTTTATTTAAAGGAGGACGTGTGGATTCCCAAGAAAATAATCATAAGGTGACTCTAACCAACAGGTGGATACTTAGTATGCTCACGCAACTCAACATTGCCACTTTGGCTTATGAACTATATGGACACAGCAGAGCTGTAGCCGTACAACAGCGACTGACAGTCAGCTTATTCCTCTTGTATGTTCTGAGGTACAAAATGCCAACAAGGACTGTACCATCCACCAATGATAAGACAGACTGCAAACAGCTATGAGGCAGATTTCCTACAGTGAAGGCTCCACACACAGTTGGCAAGTGAACTATACTGGACCACTGCCCATAGCCCCGGAAGACTATAATGGGCATGAGAGGTATAGACACTCTGGACTGAGCTTTGCATACTTGGAGGTACATGTAAACACTCAAAACACAATAAAAGGACTGGAGCAAAAAACACAGAACCGATTTGGAAAGCTTTCAGGTCAAAAACTGCATTTTATGGCACACAGTGTCTAACCACAGGTGAAGAAACAACACCTCAAATGCACATATCATGTTGCTTATCATGCTTAGCATAGAGGTTTACAGAAAGCTGGAGCAGGCAACTGAACATCTGTTATCCAAAATGGGTAGAAATAAAGTCAAGAAGGGCTAGCTTACAGACCTGCACAAGTGTATGCTCACATTCAGCAAGAAGGGGACCAAAGGAGGGTCCCCACAAAATCGAATTCTCTGCTTTTGCAAGGGATCTGAGGAAGATGGGGTTGGGGAGCATGCTGGTATGACAATACAATTCTTCTATTGTCTCTTACAACAGTAAATGCCCAATGGGGTGAAACTATATGTTTGCCAAGACTGCCTCTGTTTTGGAACCTGACAAGGTCTAACCTGAGTAGCATCAAACTGGAGACATTTTGGTCCTTCACTACGATGCTGAAAAGGACCAACTGCTGATGAATGAATGGAACTCTAGTAGTATACCAGTATCTTTTGATTCTTATTTATCAGGTTACATCTACTACAAAAGATAGATTTGGGGAGGAATTTCCAGGAATTGTTCCCTGCTGGGCCATCAAATCATGCAATATACAACTCCTAGCAGGCTGGTCACTGTGAAACTGTAAACCTTAATGACTGAAAGCTTAGAAAAGTTCCTGGCTATAATGGAAAAAAACATAGCTGCCTAATGCCTATCATGCCATAGTACAAATACATATCACCCTTGTTTCTGTGCATGGAAAGCAATTAATCAGGACAGAAAGAAATTGTGGGGTTCTAGTGGGAAAAAAACAGTAGGCATCACATTGTGGGCTTGAATCCCTGCAGAGAATGACTCCACCCTGAGACTGAGGAAGGCTATGTGAGGTCTTATGGCATATTCAGACTAAATTACATCTAGATATGACCACTATCTGTGATGGTTAATTTTATGGGGCACCTTGGCTGGCTATGGTGCTCAGATACATGGTCAAATGTTATTCTGGCTGTTTCTGTGAGGGTGTTTTCGAATGAGATTTACATGTAAATCAGTGTACTTTAAGTAAAGCAGATTGACCTCCCTAATGAGGGTAGGCCTCATCCAATCAGTTGAAGGGCTTAAAAGAATAAAAGTTGATCTCCCCAGAGCAAGAGGGAATTCTACCTGCAGACTGTTTTTGAAATCAAACTGCAACATCAACTCTTGCCTGGTTCTCTAGCCTGCCGGCCTCCCCATCAGATTTTGGACTCACCCAGCCTCCATAATTACATAAGCAAACTGCTTAAAATAAATGTATTTTCCTCTATATGTACAACCTATTGGTTTTGTTCCTCTGGAGAACCTTGACTAATACACTATCTATTTAGCCTTAGGTAAGCCCCCAACACATCTAGTAAAAGGAGAAAGATACATTACACACTAAGAGAAATAATATATTATACGTGTTATAACAGAATTATTTTAAAAGCAAATTTGAGACACAAAGAAGAGAGGTCCATTCTATCCTATGTGGATCAGAGAAAGTTTTCTTAGAGGTTGATCTAAGCTTGAAAGATGAATAAATATTCTGCAAGCAGATGGGAGGGAGGGTGGTAAAGCTGCATCCTTGGCACCAAATGCTCCCTGCATGAGTAGAGGCCCAGAGATATAAAACAGCATGGTATATTAGAAAACCACAAGTAGGTTTATATAGCTCAAGCATAGGGTGAGTGGGAACTGGGGCAAGAGAGGAGGTAAGTGATAAAGCCAGAAAAATATGCAAGGGCCAACTCATGAAGGTCTGGTATAACAAGGCAAGCAGTCTGAAATTCATTTTGTAGGGAAGCACATAAAGATTCTAAAAACAGGCAAACATGCTCACAGTTGCAGCTTTAAAAGATATCTCTGGTAGCAGCATTGAGAACAGGTTCAAAGATGGAGGTGGAAGGAGGGGAGTAGGCATGGATGGACCACAATGCAGGTAGTGTCTTAGTTTGATCAGGCTGCCATAACAAAGTACCACAGACTAGGTGGCATAAACAACAGAAATTTATTTCTCACAGTTCTAAAGGCTGGGAAGTACCAGATCGAGGTGCTGGCTGATTAGGTTCCTGGTGAGAGGGCTCTTTCTGGCTGGTAGACAGTTACCTTCCTGCTCTGTCCTCACATGGCCTTTCCTCAGTGTGTACATGAAGTGGGGAAAAGAGAGAGAGAGAGAGAGGGAAGGGGGAATAGAGAGAGAGATCTTTTCTTATAAAGGTACCAATCGTATCAGATTAGGGCCCCACCCTTATGACCACATTTAATCTTCATTACTTTCTAACAGCCCTATCTCCAAATGCAATCACGTAAGAGGTTAGAGCTTCAACATATGAATTCTGACAGGGGGATGCATTTCATCATGAAGCTGAACTGCAGTAATCTAGTTTAAGACATGATATAGACCTAAGCTAAACCAGTAGCAATAGACATGGAAAAAGATGTGACGTAAAAAGGTATAATAACAAGACCTGGTCACATGAAGTCAAACATGAAGAGTGAAAGGACTATGTAGTTTCTGCCTTACAAAACTGGATGAATGGTAGTGCCATCCATTTAAACTAGGAAAGTAGGTTACTGGCCCAGCAGAACCTCAGGGGTTTCAAGGCTTGGAAAATGCAGATCCAGTGAAGAGTGAAAGTGAGAAGTCAGACTGAAAACTGAGGGATTACACTGACAGGTCTGAGATTTGCTTTTGCCCTAGTTACAAACTAATCAGCTAGCCTGTTAACTTTCATGGGTGCTAACAACAGACACAAAACTTCTGGGTCACAGATAAAGGACTATTAATCACAGCATAGCATCAGCATATTTGCACTGGTTCCCTGGACCCCAAGTCCCTGGGGCACAACATGATGTGACCCTAGATGGATGCTGCACACAGAGCAGTTCAGGTCAAAGCTGAGGAATACCGAGCTTGGGGAGCCCACCATTTCCTAGTAAGCTGTAAGCAAGCCTGTTCTTTGTCCCAGAGGAAGACCTAACCTCATGCTTCAATACTGCCTGTTGAAAACACAACTCTTAAGAAATGGCCCAGGTAAAAAGCAGGCAGACTCCTGTATTCTTGGCATATCTAATAAGACATATAGGAGTATGAGAGACTCATAGAAACTGTCATAATACTCACCCACCTAGTTCATTCCCTCTGTGATGCCAAATGCACTTATGCCCCAGGCAAAATACTAAGTAAGGTATTTCTAAAGAAATGGAACAAACTCTTTGGAGACAACTCAAGTGCTAGAATGGATGTTGTTATCCCAGAAAGAAGTACTCCAAATTCTAGATATTTGAAGGGTCTCAAATAAAATGGTACAGTCCAAGAACACTGAAGTATATAGCCTGACAGGGAAAAAGCCACACTCACAAACACAACGCTCCTTCAAGTTTCCTATCACCAGCTTCTTCTTTCCCAATACTCAACTTGTGAAACTTTTCAAACACACAGAAATGTTGAAAAATAGTACAATAAACACTTTTACATCTCCCACCTTGACTGAACAATTCTTAACAGCATTTTGCCATATATGCTTTCTGTTTATTTCTGTGGTTTTTTCCTTTCTCAAGAAGCGTTTAAAAATAGCTTGCAGGCATCATGACCTTCTCCCTAAATATTTCACAGTTATCACCTAAGAATAAGGACATTTTCCTACATAACTGTAATACATAATATTATCACACCTAAAGAAACGAACAATTCTTCCTCAGTTGCCCCTAAAGAGTGTAGAGGTTTTTTTGTTTGCTTTAGTTTTTTTAAACAAAAATCCCATCAATGTTCATACACTGAAACTGGTTGCTATCTCCTTGTTTATTTTCATCTACAACAGTTTCTTTACCTCTGACGCATAAATCTTTTCGGTATTTTTAATGGCATTGTGTTTTACATGTCCCATGTTCTGGACTGTGTCCATTTACTTTTCCCTCTATTCCTATATTTCACGAAAATGGAAGACACATCTAAAGGTCTGATTAGCATCAGATTCAATAAACATAGCAAGAATATTCACGGTTAATGCTGTGTACTTCAAACTGCATCATATCAGAAGACGCGTAACGTCAAGTTCTTCTATTAATAATGATACTGGGCTTCCCTGGTGGCGCAGTGGTTGAGAGTCTGCCTGCCGATGCAGGGGACATGAGCTCGTGCCCCGGTCTGGGAAGATGCCACATGCCGCAGAGCGGCTGGGCCAGTGAGCCACGGCTGCTGAGCCTGCGCGTTCGGAGCCTGTGCTCCGCAACGGGAGAGGCCACAACAGTGAGAGGCCCGCGTACCACAAAAAAAATAAAATAAAATAAAAATGATACTAACTTTGTTCACTTAGGTAATGTGCTGACAGCTAGATCTCTATTTTAAGGTACATATTTTGCCCCCTTACAATTGCAAGAAATCTGTGAGGTGATACTTTGGAAATACTTTGCAAATATTTTGTACAAATACACTGTGCAAATATTCCCTCACATCCTTTCACCTAATGAAATTAGTATACATTCATGATCCTCATCTGAATCAATCATTTCATTAAGGGGTTGTGTGGTAGTTTTCCATTACTAATTTAACACATTACCACGAACTTAATAGCTTAAACACAATTTGGCATCTCACAATTTATAGATCACAAATCTGGGTTGATTCTACTGGTTTCTCTGCTCTAGGTTTCACAAGGCCAAAATCAAGGTGTCAGCCAGATGGGCTCTTATCAGGAGGTTCTGGAGAAAGTCCCCTTCCGAGCTCACTCAGGTTGTTGACAAAATCCGGTTCACTGAGGCTGCAGTACTGAGATCCTTGTTTTCCTTGCTGACTGTCAGTTCAGGGATATGCTTAGCTCCTACAGGCCTCTCTCTGGTTCCTGCAAGTGGGTCCTCTATCTCAAAGCCAGCAATGGTGTGTTGAATCCTCATGCTTGGAATCTCTTCCTGCCTCTTCTGCAGAATTTCTGTGACTGACTCTTCTGCCTTTCTCTTCTGCTTTTAATTACTCTTGTGATTGTACTGAATCCACCCAGATAATCCAGGACAATCTCCCTATCTTAAGATCAGCTGACGAGTAGCCTTAATTACATCTGCAAAGTCTCTTCACAGTAGCTCCTAGATTAGTGTTTGACTGACTAAGCAGGAAATGGGAATCTTGAGGGAACATCTTTAGAATTATGGTGATTTTCTAATTCTGTCATTTTTTTTTTTACTTTTAGTAGCCAGTATTCTTTGGTAAAGTAGAACATTCCTTCCTCACCTGCAAATGAACAACAGCTCCTAATAAAAAGTCTAGCTACTTAATTCTCTCCTTTTGATTACCAATTTTCAGATAATTTTCATCTTACGATAGCACATTAACTACATTTTTTTAAAATGTTATGGAATCATGACTTTTTATTAAATGTTTTATAATCAATAGAATCCTAACTCTGTTTTACCCTCGAATTGTCCCAATTTCGGCCAAAGGAAATCCTTTCAAGTTGGTTTCTCTGTCCTCTTCACATACTTCCATTAGACTAAATGTTTGCTTTCCAGAAAAAGATGATGTCCTAGGCTCATCTTATATTTTCCCAGTCACACAGATAGTGCTGAGCCAGAACTAGGACCCAGATCTCCTGACAGCCAGACCTTTGTTTCTGTCACAATATGAGATGTGAGAATTTCACCTTATATGAAGGTAATAGTTATACACAGATAATCACATTATATTCAAATATTTGAATATTAAAATAATAATTTATATTATTATTCTTTACTTTAAGTTGCTCCTATTTCAAGTACCTAAATATGGCCATTAGAAAAAAACCCAAAAGACACTGCTGGCCTACATTCTTCAATAAATTCCATTTTTTTAGATGCAATATTTTTCAGTAAGTTTCCACTATTTTACAAGACATACTACTAATTTAGGTCCAGGGAAAAAAATTATGCCCTTACTTTTTCTTTATTTTGTAAGTGTGATCCTATCCATGAATAAAAAGCCAAGCTTGTAAGACTATCCAATCACTGCTATCCTCTTACTAATAAGCACATTGACAATTTATTAATTTTTAAAGAAGTAAACAAATATCAAAGGGAATGCAAAGACCCAAATTAGGCAAGAAAATCAAATCTTTCATTAGAATTTCTGCTGGATTACAAATTCTGCATTTAAGAATAATTCAGTATTGACATGAAAGAGACAGTTGAGAAAATTTGACAAGTTACATGCTGAGTTTTTACCATTCTATTTACTACGTAACATGATAGCCTTTCTAGTCTTTCTGTGTCTACCAGAAATGTTATTCCTCGGCCTTTTGCTCCAATGCACATACATTAAAAGACTTCTATTTTGAAAATTACCCTTTCACACCACTCTCCCACTTCCTAAAACTGAAAGTATCTTTCTAAATTTAGAGAAATTAACCAAACTTATTAAAGGCTATATGTTTTTATCAAGCTATATGTAGACAGTAAAATATATATATACATATTAGCAAAAGCATTTGATTACAAAAATGTAACTATTTGAAGGTAAAGAGTACTCTTTTGTGTACTTATGGCACTGCATTCTAAAAAGAAAATGACATCTCAGTTTATTTTACTTACACAATAAGTTTAATTTACATCAAAATGATAGAGCATTTCAGGAGCAAGTCTTAAAAACAATTTCTACTGAATGACTGCTATAATAATCTCCTTAAGAGAGAAATACACATAAACTAAAACAGCAGTTGTGAAACATATATAGTACCTCTCAGCTCAAGACAAAACTCAATATTCAGTAGGAAAACACTTAAGAAAACAGAAGGGCTTTTGGTTTAGGCTATAGCCTGAAGTCAAAATTCGTTTCCTTAAAACTTAAATCTTAAGCATATCCAAAGCTGTTTATTAAGGCAGCCTCCCAGGCAATAAACTCAAATTTCTGAATTCCGTTCTATCCATCACTGAGGAGAAAGGAGATTTTTCAGTGCTTCTACATCTAGGACATTGTGGTGAGAGGCTTTACACAGGTTCTCGCTTAATGGAACTAGAGATCTTATTGGTAATATGAAGTACTAAATATTTCCGGAATTTAAACATGATGTTTCTTTGTCTTCTAGGAACTGTAGACAGTTATACAAGAACTTTGAGAATTATACTGACATAAGTCTTGAGTTGACTGTGAGGGTTAAAATTTTTTTGTGACCCTCCGTATGTCCAAAGAATTAGGTAGGAGATCTCAGGAGAAAGGAATCACTTACACATGGGAATATCTAATAAGACACACTACTTAGATTTTGATAAAGATGATGTTGAAGGATATAGATTGAGACTGAAAAAGATGCAGATGTCAAAAATGCAGATGTTTGGAGAACAGCACCTATCCAAGTGAACAAATGTACATGGCTTATGGAAAAGAGTAAAATGTAATCCCCATTAAAAATAAACAAACAATCCCAGTCCTTCTCTAAGGCCATATAGTATGGATATTCTATAATAAAAATACTATCAGTCTGCAGCACATAATTAAGTCACGTGGAATTAGGCAAACTCTTTTTTATGGACAGCAGAAATCATTCAGGGCATTAAATACAGTTAAGTTACAAATGCTGGAGAACAACGTCAAGAACTCTCAAGAGTCTGTGATTTTACTCTGAGTTGCAAGTTAAAAAGTTAGCCCACTACAGTTTCATGGCTGCAGCCAGAAGACACTAGACTCCTGGGTAAGAGACAAAGGATTTTATTACCCAGGTTACAGCAAGCAGTATGAGCTTCATGTTTTCATCTGTTTCTCCTGCCCCTCAAATACCAAAGAGGCAATGTTGATACGCCCAGGGTAGAGGCTGAGCACATAGTGACGTTGTATCATGGCTGTGGAACCTCAAACTTATGAAGCCCAATCTAACGAGGGGGTTGCTAGCAAACCTGCTCATCCTTTGCCACTAGTAGGGAAAGGAAGGTGAAAGTACCTTGACACAAACAAATCTGCCCTCTGCCTTGGAGGAAGACACAATCTCTCTCTTCCAAGGCTGTTTCCTATACAGACATCCTCAAAAAGATGGTCCAGAACAAAAGCTGTCAATGTCTTTGCTCAGACACGTGCAGAAATGAAGAGATCCAAGGAAAACTGTCTCCCGGAAAACATAAACTAAATTTCATATATTCTTTATGCTACTGTTTAACCAAATAATTAATTTTGACTACTTTATTAAAGAGCCAAAAAAGAAATAAAACTTTCAGCTCTTCCTTATAGAAGTAAAGTGGCTGTTTAGTTATCGCACTAAACAAATGTGTCCATATGCATTTTATTGAAAATACTTAATATGACGCCAATGAGTACAACTTTGAGTTTTAACAAAACATTCACTTGAATGACAAATGCCATTTTCAAAGGTTCCTACCAGTGGTAGCATGTGAGGTATCTAATGTTTCACAAGGCCTAATCCTTTATCAAGTCAGAGGTTAAGTAGGTTATATCCAATTTATTAGCCAAATATCAATCTTCTTCATATACATAAGTACTTCCTTTAACTTTCAGGAATAATTGACAACTATAATTGTATATATTTAAAGTGCACAATAAGATGATTTGCTATACATTGTAGAAAAATTACCAAGATCAGGATAATGAACACATGCATCACCTCACATAGTTAACACAGGCAACTCTTTTGATTTTTGTTTTTTGTTTTAGATAAGCACTTAAAAGAACACTTATTCTTCCTCGCACAGCAGAGGATTCAAGCTCCTAAAAACATTAAAAATAGAAAATTTAGCATGAATTTGTTCCCTTTATAACGACTCACTACAAAATATTAAGGTCATGGGAAGGATATATTTATGTAAAAACATAAACTTTTAAACTGAAAATATGTTTCTAGCATTACCACAAAAAATTAAAAAATGCAAAAACTGTTTTTAATCACTTTTTTGTAGAAAGAGTGCATGTACTGCTTCAGCTTCAAAACCTTTATTCTGACTATTTAAAATTGGAAAAACACAAGGTTGAAGTTGTATACACGACCATACCTCTCCAAGCGCTTCATATCTTTTCTGGTTCCATCTGTGCAAGTCTTCCCGGTAGTTAAAAACAAATGGCTCCCCGGTTTTTATGTGCCTTAACTGCCCCTCTAGAAGACAAACAAACAATATTGCTATGATTCAGAGTACATTTATAATAATATGGAAAGTATAATAAATAATGTCTAATAAAAATTTAAAATATCTTTCTCAGAACAGTTTCATTTTTTTCATCAGATTTTTTTCTTCAAATATCCATATGATGCAAACATATACATAGTATAAAAGAATGACCCCAAGTATTCAAATGCTATGTCTCTGATCTTTGTTTCTCTAATCCAAAGCAAATTAACAATATTTGAGGGCCTACAATGTATGAGGATTTTTGCTAGCTATAGCCATGAACGTGGTCCCCATTCCTAAGCTTAGAGGCTACCTGAGGAGTAACAGCATAAACATTTAAAAGTTAAGCAACTTTTCAGAGAGTTAAACAAGAATGAAGTAAGTCAACAGTCTAAAAACTGTTACAGGCAATTCACATAGATAATAAAGTCTAAAATGAGTTTAGAAAAATGAAGGATGCCTATCGGCTAGAATAGGTTCAGAAGGTTTTAGTGAAATTTCTCAACTAGGCCTTGAAATACAAGTAAGATTTAAAATGGAAATTGGAGAGAGACAGTGAGCCAAAACAGGTTTAGACTGTCAAGTCAGACTCATACAATTCAGAGATCTTACTGATAATTAATAACTTTACTAATAACTTCAAGGGTACAAGCAATCAAGAGGCACAGGCAAAGCAGGTCTGGAACAGCCTGACCATGTCTTCCCAGGGCCTATCCTCTCACTGGATAGCACTCTCTGGTTCAGAATAGGTGATGTCTCTAAGTGGGGCACATGAGTTACCTAACACATTGGTGAGCATGCTGGTTATAAAACAATTCCATTTTATGTGCCAGAGAGTTGTACTGCTCATGTGATATTTTTCAGAGAAACATGCCCTACATATCCACAGATTATAGGTTTGTTTAACCATAAGCAATGCCAAACCAGTTATCCTGCTCAAAATACTCCATGGATAAGGATTCTCCTCATAGCACAGACCAGGCCACCTGTCTTCTTGCTTTCCCCAGAAGCATTCCCCTGGTATTCAAGAGAGAAACAGACCACAGACCAAGTGCTTTAACACCTTCCCTCCCGCCCCTACTTAGACAACATAAACAGAATTTTGAAAAAACATGACAGCAAGTTCAAATAATGGTGAACAACCCAGTTGAAAAGAAACAAAAAGAGTATGAACAAAATAAAATAATACAACATTGGAGGACACGTGGAATCAAATAGCAGAAGGCCCAAACTACTGGGTTTGGACTTTATCCTAAGAGCAATGAGGCACAAGAAAGACTTCAGGGGCAGAAGAGGGACATGGTCAAGCTGAATGGAGTTATTAGTATTTGATTTTTATCCAATGAGGACATGCAAGAGTGAAGAAAGACTTGAAAGGAAAGCTGTGGCACTGAAACTAAAGCCAGGAAATATACTACTCTAAGTAAAACTATTTCATTATTTTTATGAATCAATTTTACTACATATAAAATGGGTATTTTTAATATATAAAATAAGGGCTAATCCTTATTTGTAAAGTTCTTTAATACTCAACATGAGACACTGCACTGGATCATTATAACACTCTTTTATGGTCAGATGATGCCATGTAAATTGTAAGGTACATCTACAGTTTTCTTTCTAGGACAGGGAAATTCCCATTTAGCATACCAACACAAGCAGATTGAAGACATCTGCAAATCTAGCACTTGGCATTTTGACTAAGGCAACCTTAAAGGTACATGACATACAGTAATGTGTAATATTGCTGCACTAAAATTTTAAATGTATTTTCTATGAGACTGCTGTGTGAAGGGGAACTGACTTACCTAGATAGTGAGTTTAGGTAGTTAGATATAGATACTTATAACTACATCTCAAAGAGAGGTTTGGTTTTTTTTTTAATTCTCTGTTCATTTTGGACATAATAATTCTCATAAAGTGATAATGATTTTGATACTTTAGGGAAAATAAGCCCTATCAAAACAGCCAACTATCAGCACTAGTACTTTTTGTTTGCTTGTTTTTTTTCATTGATTTTATTTTTATTTATATATTTTTAAACATCTTTATTGGAGTATAATTGCCTTACAATGTTGTGTTAGTTTCTGCTGTATAACAAAGTGAATCAGCTATACATATACATATATCCCCATATCCCCTCCCTCTTGCGTCTCCCTCCCACCCTCCCTATCCCACCCCTCTAGGTTAGCACAAAGCACTGAGCTGATCTCCCTGTGCTATGCGGCTGCTTCCCACTAGCTACCTATTTTACATTTGGTAGTGTATACATGTCAATGCTACTCTAGTATTAAAAGCGAAAAGAAGGTAAAGAGGCAAAGAAAGTAAGCATTCTTAACCAGAAAAGATAATCTAGATCACTTATGTCATAGTTGTATTTGCAAATTTGGTATTTCTCAAAGGTTTGGAAAATCTCTTCAGCAACTGTCAAAGGTCTGACTTAGGACATTTTATTTTAGAGTCCCCAAAACTCAGTTGTAAAATTTCCTGTGTATACCCAAATGCCCATTATTCTGAAGTGTATCCATATATTTTATCAGATTGGTGGTGGAGTCTAAGACCCAAAATAAGCTATCAATGGCCTAAATAAATTAATAAATTGAAAGTATTTAGGACACTTCCTGGCATGTAGTAAGAGTACAATAAATATCAGCTATCATGGAAGACAAGATTCAAACTCAGTTTGTTGCTGAGTCCAAATATTTTTTTTGGTGATACGAAAGTGTGCTTCCTCAAAATACTGTACAGAGGTATAGTGAGTGTGGGTTGAGGGAAAAGGATAAAAGCCTTCACCTTCATCTTCCAAAGCAAGAGCTGGGCCTTATACAATTCCAACAACTGGAGAATGGCTAAATAGGAATTTTGAACACAAAGAGTATTTGAAAAGGTAAAGTGATTTGAAAGAACAAGGTAACAGTTTGATGAAGGTAAAAAGAATCTCTTCCCCTTCATTACAGTTTTTTTTTTCCTTAGGGTGAACTCTGTATCCAAATTCTTCTGTTACCCAACTAAGAACTTTAAAATTCTTTAGAAAATTTAGAAGCTTCTTCAATCAGGTAATGAAAGTTTCAATTTAAAGCTTTCATAACAGTTTTTTTTATTATAAATCCTGAAAAAAAGTCTCTGGAGATACTAAGTTAGAACTGCCCTTTTAGCAGTTTAATAATGAAACCAGTTTCCTGGTTTCAGAACCTCACCTCTTTGAAAAAATACTCACTATTCACTCTGAGTTCAACCCTGAACTGTATCATGCTAAAAATAAGATCCATAAAAGTAACATTCTCTCCTTGGAATGCAAGAATCTTTGCCTCATACTGTAAGTCTATATTTATGCAAGACAGTGTCCAGGATATTTAAAAAATAAATGATAGGTGTGTGCAAGGGTCCATATGCATTCATGTGTAAGTACACTTGCATGTGCAAAGGTGTAGGTGTGTCTGAAAGTGTGTAAGTACAGAGCATGTGCATGCAAGGGTATAAAAATGTAAGCAAAGATGTGTGTATGAATATATCTGATAGGAAAGTGAGAGAGAAAAGTGTATTGCTTCTTTGTTTTTCACTCCCTTTAAGAAATGTTCAAGGAAGATGAAAGACAGACTTCAATGAAAACTGATATCCTCTATCCATAAAGCAAACATAGTTCTATGATTTACCCATACTACCAACACACTCCCCCAATCCCTGTTCTGAAAGAGTCTGGTAATTGTTTTAGAGGGGCAGAGGCAACATTAGTCTCAGAGCAATTTTGACTCTGTTAATTAAATTATAAAATTTCTTTTAAAAACAAAATATTACTACTCATACATACTTTGCCATTAGATATCCTTTATTAAAAAACATGAAAATTAGTATCAGAAAAGAGATCAAAGTTTCTAATATGCTCTGTTTAAACTCATTTAATAATCTAGTACAAAGAGACTGTCACTGTAAGTTCTAACACCTATAATTGATATTGTACAGACACATGAATCTAAGGAGGCCTCATCGGCAGGAACTGTATGGACGCTGCAAAGACAAGACATTCTCCTGTGGCAATATGTACAGCTTTAAATACATCATGCAACAGGCAGCATGATTTGTACAGGACACCTGAACTCTTCTTGTAACTTACTGTACAGTTCTCTTTTGCAACTTGGTTCTAACCTGGTATTAGAAAATGAATTGGGTTTTTGTACTTTTTGTATGTTGTATGACAATCGTCAATGTGAACAGAATAAAATAACTGCATGTAAAATTTTGAAAAAACACAGTGATGACAGATCACCAATTTAGTTAATGCAGGGCAACAAGTAGAAAGCTGCGATTCAAATGCTACCTGGCCTGTAATAACATTATCCTTCAAGTATTACAATGTTATTAATCTAGAGTTTAATTGTGCTTTGTTCCAGAAACATCCTTGCAGTCTATGGTATGTTATTCCAAATCCCAAGTGCAAAGCTTATTTTATTCAGAACTTAATTAACAAACTTTACAATAAGGACGTTGCCTAAAAAAATCATGGAATTGAGTATTACGCTTTAAAATATTGTCACAGATAATTATTGCCAGTCATTTCATTTTAAATAACATGTGAAATAGTAGCATCTTTCTACATAATTTAATTGGGAGTTCCAGCTGGATACAAGGGAGCTGAACCCTCAAGACTGAAAATATATAAGCTGAATCAAATTCACATTCGTTGGTTTAAGTGACTTGACAACTATGGGAAATTATTACTTGGTTCTTTTACTTGACTGAAGAACTTCATCATAGAAGGATAAGACATTATTCTCAAAAGAAACACATAAAATTTTCTAGCTGGCAAATAAAAGTAGCAAATAATTATCTGTCCTATGATTCTATGAGTTTTTTTTTTTTTTTTTTTTTTTTTTAATGCGTTACGCGGGCCTCTCACTGTTGTGGCCTCTCCCGTTGCGGAGGACAGGCTCCGGACGCGCAGGCTCAGCGGCCATGGCTCACGGGCCCAGCCGCTCCGCGGCATGTGGGATCCTCCCAGACCGGGGCACGAACCCGTGTCCCCTGCATCGGCAGGCGGACTCTCAACCACTGCGCCACCAGGGAAGCCCTATGAGCATTTTTAAACAAATCTTGCATATAGCATACACCACTTACTTTCATTAAAAGCATATTCAAATCCTTCCAGTGTATCAGGAAAATCAAGAGGTGGTTCATCTTTTTTCATTAGTTCATCCAAATCTATCCTAGATAATAAATCTAGAAAAGAAATTACATGAAATTTATTTATATTCATTTTCATAGTTGATAACAAAGATTATATTTTAAATTATTTTAAGTATTCTTTTGTTCTGTTAGATTACTTTTTATGTGTTGCCTTAACTGATAAGATTATTACATTTTTAAGTTCCCAAAGTGCTATATTATGATGAGGTACAGTATCAATATAACATAAGCACTTTCAAAACCATAATTCTCAAAACAATCACAACCTAGATCCTATGTACCACTATGGTAAATTATTAACTTCTTCCCTTCAAAATATACAGCTATTAATTTGTACCTTATTAACCTCCTATCATTTTAAAAATTTCAGATGTTAATATGATTTTTAAAAGGTCACTAAATCTTACATATAAATGAAACTACTATGAATAAGGGAACTTAAAAATAAAAATAATGGTAATATAGCATATTATTCTTTTAGAGGGGAAGATCATAATATTAAACTAAAACATGCTAACTGGAGAAAACTGGCTAACACAAAACAGTTTTTATTCTTCACATCATTTGATTATACATAATAAAAAAAACTGTCACCAAGGTTTTGTAAATAAACATTTTATTTTTGAATCTTTTTAGATTTACAGAAAAGTTGAAAGATAGTACAGATAGTGTCTGTACCCAGTTTCCCCTATTGTTAACATCCTACCTTACAAGGCTACATTTGTCAAAAGGAAGAAACCAATGTCGGTACATTACTGTTAACTAAGCCCAGATATTATTCATCAGTTTTTCCATTAATGTCCATTTTCTGTGCCAGGATCCCACCCAGGACACCACAGTGCATACAGTCGGCACGGCTCCTCAGTCACATCTTTTTATTTTGTGAGCATTTCCTTACCTCCTGTAAGGAGGTGCTGCAGGCTTATCTCGTAGTTTCCCTGCCCCAGCCCTAAAATCAGTCTGTAGACAGTATTTAATGATCTCTTTTAGGCTATCATCATGGGATGAGGCAAAAATTCTTACTATATGTCATCTTAGTGTCATATGGAAACTCGGAAAAATTAAAGATAAACTTCAAATTTATTTAGTTCCCAAAAGATGTGTTTTGTTTTGTTTTTTAAGTTTAGATTTTGAGATTTTTTTCAATCTAACTCAAGTTCCCGAAGAGAAAGAGCTCCTCGGATACATAGTATAGCAAACCAGTCCCCGCTTTCTTTTAAACAAAAGAAGAACCTCAGAATTAACACTTTATTTCTGTCTCTCATTTACACAGATATAACAAATCCATCTGTACAGATCATAAAAATATGCTAGAGGAAAAAATAGTTTGTCTACCTCCAGTCTCTAGTCTTTCCGTAGGACACAAAGATAAGACATCAAAAAACTTGTAAAAAAAAATTAAAAAGTCATTGTTTAAAATTCTTCAATATCCCTGCTGTATCAAATAAACCTCAACTCACACAAATATATACCATTTTCAGCATACAAACATGTTTATAAAAAAAGGTTTGCAAATTGTCTAGTAAAATAAAAAATGTCACAAAGTATGCATACTGGGCCCAAGAGATACATGCTGACAACTTTCTGATTCATTAGTAAAGTTCTGAACAACATGTAAATCTTTGCAAAACAGAGTAAAATAGAAGATTTTTAATATCAAAAACTGGCTTGAAGATTCTCACATCTCTCCTTCCAATGAATTAAATTCCTTTACTTCAGTCATCTTCCACAGTTCAAAATTTAGAAACCTTTTAATCAGACACACAAAAACCATCCAATACATAAGCAGCTGTATTATGTCTAATATCCATTTTCTCCTTCTATCAGCTCAGATCATAAAATGCCATCTAACATCTATATATCATTTTAAAGACTTCACATACTTTACCTCACTTGACCATCACAGCCCTATAAAGTAGTAGCATGTGTTATCATCTTCACTGTCTTTGATACAAGGAAATAAGCTCAGAGAGGTAAAATGGCCTGCCCAAAATTAGACCTTAATAGTAAAGTGGGGTTAATAAAATAAATTTATTCCCCAATACCTAACTCAGTACTCTTTCAAAATCCCCATACTTTTATTCTATGTGCTGTATAAACTCTAAAACGGTGTACCCCCTCTCTTCATTACCTTATAAAAAGAATAAACTCTTCTGAATACAGAAATATGCTTTGGCTTTGACCAAAATGTTCCTTTGAATGATAAAATGAACAACTAAACAAATACGCATTGTTCAAACTTCTCCTCTGTCAACTAGAGAACTATACTTTTTTTTATTTCATTAGCATTGAGAAGACACGTAGAAAGAAATTGTCAGAAATTATTTTTCTGCTTTGTAAAAGGAAAACAATGCTATATAACTGCATTTTACAGAGACTGGATTCCAAAGGCAGTAGATTAGGCAAAAATCAAGTATAATAAAACATTTCCATTGAAAATCCCTTCAATCGCCTATAAAACACAGTACAACTGAATTCTTATAACCTAAATACATATCAGATGTAACACAACGGTTTTTTCTAAAACATGCCTCTGGTGATTAAAGTGATTTAGCAACTAGAATTCTAAACTTCAACAAAGCATATGCAGTAACTGGATAAAAATACCATTTTATACCCCAAAGAATTGAAAACAAAGACTCAGATATTTGTACACCCCCGTTCACAGCAGCATTATTCACAACAGCCAAAAGGAGTAAGCAACCAGTTTCCATAGACAGATGAATGGTGTGATGGTTAATTTTATGTGTCAACTTGACTGGGTGCCCAGATATTTGGTTAAACATTATTCTGAGTGTGTCTGTGAAAGTGTTTCTGGATGAGATTAACATTTGAAACTGTAGACTGAGTAAAGCAGATTGCCCCCCACCTCCAATACGGATGAACCTCATCCAATCCACTGAAGGCCTGAATAGAAGGTGAGTAAGACAGAATTCCCACTCTCTGTATGGCTGTCTTCAAGCTAGGACATCAGTCGTCTGCTTTCACAGCACAGGCTCTGAGGATTTTGGAGCAAAGCCTTGCTATCCACTGCAGGTAACTACTCTCCTTTTGAGAAATAACTCTTGGCCTGCTACTGGGCCTGAGTAGAGACTGAACACTTAACCACGGGCTACCAACTTACCATGTAGCTGTCCATCATGAACTAGGTGTTAACTGACCCACCAAGTCATAAAGTTGGGTGTGTACAATAGCATTCCATCATCAAATGGAAGTGGTATGAATGTGATCAGGACTGAGTAGGCCCTGAAGACAAAAGTAAGTTACATGAAGAAGTGGCCCAAATGCCTATGGTCTCCACTGCTGCTACACAGCCTTCTATCCATCAGTGTGCACCTAAGCCCTCATCAGTTGACAGAAGAAGAAAAAACTTGAGTCTGGTTTATAGATGGTTCTGCATGATATTCAGACACCACCCAAAAGTGGACAGTTGAAACATTAGAGCCCCTTTTGGGGATATCCCTAAATGACAGTGGTAAAGAGAAATCTTCCGAGTGAGCAGAACTGAGAGCAGTGCACCTAGGTGTTCCATTTCTTTGGAAAGAGATATGGCCAGACATGTGATTATATAATGGCTGTGGCCAATTGTTTGCCTGGACGGTCAGGGACCTGGAAGGAACACGACTAGAAAATTGGTGACAAGGAAATCTGGAGAAGAGGTATGTGGATAGACCTCCCTGAATGAGCAAAAGATGAGAAGATATTTGTGTCCCAAGTGAATGCTCACTACAAGGTAACCTCAACAGAGGAATATTTTAAAAATCAAGTGCGCAGGGTGATCCATTCTGTGGACACCAGTCAAACTCTTTCCCCAGCCAAACCTGTCATCACCCAATGAGCTCAAGAACAAAGTGGCCATGGTGGCAAGGAAGGAGGTCATATGGGGGCTCAGTAATATGAACATCCACTCACCAAAGCCAACTTGGCTACAACTATAGCTGAGTGTCCAATTTGCCAGCAGCAGAGACCAACATTTCGTCCCCAACATGGCACCATTCCCTGGGGTGATCAGCCAGCTACTTGGTGGCAGGTTAATTACACTGGATCACCTCCATCATGAAAGGGGCAGTATTTTGTTCTTACTGGAATAGATACTTTCTCTGGATACAGACTGGCCGTCCCTGCACTCAATGCTTCTGCCAAACCTGCTATCCATGGACTTACAGAAGGCTTTATCCACCATCATGGTATTCCACACCACATTGTTTCTGATCAAGAAACTCACATTACAGCAAAAGAAGGGTGGCAATGGGCCCATGCTCATGGAACTCACTGGTCTTAACATGCTCCCCACCATCTTGAAGCAGCTAGTTTGACAGAATGGTGGACTGCCTTTTGAAGACTCAGTTACAGGGCCAGCTGGGTGGCAGAACCCTGCAGGGCTGGAACAAGATTCTCTAGAAGGCTGTATATACTCTGAATCAGTGTCCAAAATATAGTGCTATTTCTCCCACAGCCAGAATTCACAGGTCTAGAAATTAAGGGATGAAAATGGGAGTGGCACTACTCACTATTACCCCCAGCGAGCAAGGAAAAAATGTCCATTCTCCTTCTTCTTCTTTTTTTTTTTTGTGGTACATGGGCCTCTCACTGTTGTGGCCTCTCCCGTTGCGTAGCACAGGCTCCGGACGCGCAGGCTCAGCAGCCATGGCTCACGGGCCCAGCTGCTCCGCAGCATGTGGGATCTTCCCGGACCGGGGCACGAACCCGTGTCCCCTGCATCGGCAGGCGGACTCTCAACCACTGCGCCACCAGGGAAGCCCCATTCTCCTTATTCTTATTCAACATAGCATTGGATGTCTTAGCCAGTGCAAAAAAGCAAGACTGAAAAGGAAGAAATAAAACTGTCCAACTAGCAAACGACATGATGGTCTACATAGAAAATCCCAAGGATCTACCAAGAAAACCCCAAGAACTAATAAGCGACTTCAGCAAAGTCACAGAATATAATATCAACACACAAAACTTCATTATATTTCCAGAAACTATCAGTAAACATGTGACAATTGAAATTAAAAACACAATACCATTTACAATCACTCTAAAAATTATAATAAAGGACTTCCCTGGTGGTGCAGTGGTTAAGAATCCACCTGCCAATGCAGGGTACACGGGTTCGAGCCCTTGTCTGGGAAGATCCCACATGCTGCGGAGCAACTAAGCCCGTGTGCCACAACTACTGAGCCTGCGCTCTAGAGCCCACGAGCCATAACTACTGAGCCCGGGTACCACAACTACTGAAGCCCATGCGCCTAGAGCCTGTGCTCCACAACAAGAGAAGCCACCGCAAGGAGAAGCCCACACACTGCAACGAAGAGTAGCCCCCACTTGCCGCAACTACAGAAAGACTGCAAGCAGCAATGAAGACCCAACACAGCCAAAAATATATACATATATATAAAATAAGTATAAATCTAGTAACAAATGTGTAAGACTTACATGATGAAAATTACAAAGAATCAATGAAGGAACTCAAATATCTAAATAAATGACAGACGTTCCATGTTCATGGACTAGAAACCTCAATATAGTAAAGACGTCAATTCTCACATTCGTCTATAGGTTTAAACACAATTCCTATCAAAATCTCAGTAAATTATCTTTTTGTGGTTATAGACAATTTTACTCTTAAAATTTACATGGAAAGGCAAAGGACCTAGAAAAGCCAAACAATTCTGAATAAGAATCAAGTGGGAAGAATGATTCTAGTCAATTTTAAGACTTACCATTTAGTTCAGTAATCAAGAGAGTATGAATTAGAGAAGAGACAGACACAGATACATGGAACAAAATAGAACACCCCAAAATAAGCCCACCGAAATATGTCCAATTTATTTTTGACAAAGGTGAAGAAGTAATTCAATAGCAGAAACAGTCTTTTTCACAAACAGTGCTGGTGCAATTGGACATCAATAGGCAAAACAAACAAAAAACCCTGACCTAAATCTCATACCTTACATAAAAATTAACTCAAAATTCATCATTAGTTTAAATGTAAAATCTAAACTATAAACCTTTTAGAAGAAAACATAAGAGAAGATATTCACAAAGTAGGGCTAGGCAAAGAGTCCTTAGACATGACATCAAAACCATAATCCATTTTAAAAAAACTGATAAATAGGACTGTTTTAGGGACAAAGTTTTATTCAGTTTGTCAATTTGTCCTAAAATACACTTTACTATGCATTTGCCATTTTATCTTCTAATATTTTCAATTTGACTCCCTCATTAGTCATTTCAAGCTCATGTGTGCTAAGCATTGTATTCCTATTGTACCAATGAAGAAAAAGATTTAGAGAAGTTAAGCAATTTGTTTCATGGTGAGTGGGAAAAACATGAGTTTGAATCCAGATACTTCTATATTTAGACCCTATCCATATTCTTTTAATGTCACTGTACTAACTTTAAAATCCAGAAAAATCCATCTGATCTCTTACATACTGCTTGTGGAAGTGTAAATTGGAACCACAACTTGAGAGATCAAATTTTCGCATTATCAAGTAAGGTTGAAGGTGCATAAAAGCTATCTAAGTGGAAACCCAGCGAGTTTATTTAGATGGAAACACACACGTTCCTTATCCTCCTTCCTAAATTAACCATTATTCTGAGTGTGCAAGTCATTCTCAGCAGCATACATACATGCAGTAAAACCATCTATAGAGTTGTCTATAACTGTCTCCAATTCCTCTCTTCCCATTCTCTACTGAAGTTCTCCAATACGACTTTCATTTCCATCAATTCACTGAAAAGCTCTTTGTGAAGACCATCAATAACCTCTACACTGTCAAATCCAAAATTAAATTCTCAGTCCTCATCTAAGCTGGTTTATAATCATTACTAAATTAATTACTCTCATTTTCTTCACTATGTGTTAAGGATCTCTCTCTTGTTCCTAGGTCTCAGCCTATCTTACTAGAAATTCACTTTAAACCTCTTTTGCTAGTTCTTCCTCATTTTCCTGACCCTAAGATCGAGATGTCCCACAGTTCAATCTTCAGACCTTTTCTCTTTCTGGCTACAGTGACATCCCTGGTGATCTCAATTAGGACCATAACTTTAAATATTACCTCTATGCTAATGATTCCTAAAACTTTTATCTCCAACCCAAATGCCCTCAACTCTACACTCAACTTCTCCAGCTTGATGTTTAAGTGGCATCTCAGTTTAATATTTAATATGTCAAAAACTTAATACTTGCTTTCCACCATCGCCACCACAACCTGCTTTTCCCGCACTTTTCTTAATCTAACTTTTCTTAATCTCATAAAATATGCCTAGAGCTAATGCCACAAAGACAATACAGGATCATTATCCTAACCTAGTATGACATTTCAAACAACAAAAATATGGTAAGGGCACTAGTCTTGACTCAAGAGACCACTAGTGTTAGTTTTACTGTTAAATACATGACCTGGAATAAGAAAAGCATTAAGAATTCTTACATCTGTAAAATCACATGATTTTATGATTTATTTACTGAGTACATACTATATCTCAGAAACTGAGGTAGTCACGGGATACAAATAATTACAAATAGATTAAGTACTGATATTCTTATTTTAGAATTGAAATGAATGTAAGGTCACCTAAATATTCCTATACCTTTATTAGGCACAATGAAAATATCCTGAAAAAGCAAATTAAGTATGTACCTTTCAGGGCTGTTGTCTTTTCTTTTTCATCTGGACCTCCCTGCTGGATGTGTGCCATGCTTATCCAAATTGGCAACAAAATTAAAGACCTCAAGGAAATAGACATCAATCTTCAGAAGACAGTCTAGAATGAATGAAAGCAATAAATTAAGCTCTACTCAATCCTACCTACTCCATGAGAAAGTCCTAGATCCTCCCAATTGGAATTAATCTCTCTATCCTGATTTCCCACTGCACTTTGTTGATGCCTATGCCGTAGTACTTAGCATAGCCTGCCTTGCATTATAGTTATTTATGTATTTGTCTGGGTCACCTAACAGATTACAAGCCCCAGGATAAAGGTATCAACTTTTTGTCATCTTGATGTCTCTCATATCACCAAACACAACACTATACACACAGACACCTAATGCTGCTAAACTGAACTGAGCTAAACTTACTATTTAGGTGTAGTTCCCTATCATCTAATGTTTTTAAAAATATCTCCATGTAGTTTCTAAAACTTGACATTTCTTTTAAAATAAACTGTCAGCATGTCATGTACAAGGTCAGAATATTTTTTTCCCAGGACATGCAGACAGGCAGAAGGAGAAAAATACTTAAGGTAGCCATAAATTACCTCTAATGTAATTCAAAATACAACTTTAAGGGAAAAAATTAGCCCTTTTAAAAAAAAAACTATGTCAAATTCTATGTCTGGAAGCCATACTCTATAAATGGCACTCCAGTAAACAATCGTAATATAAACTTACGATTTATTAAAATCGAATGCTGCTCTGCCTTGGCCAAAAGGAAGACATTTAAACTATAAATAGTCAGTTTCTCCCAGGGTGCCCACAAACAGGGAAAAAAAAACACAAAACACTATTCCTAAAGTTTAAAAGAAAAGAATGTAACACATACAGTGGAAAAAAATTAAATGAAATTAAAACAGTCAATCCATACTGTTAAGGAAATTACATAAAAACTGCGATAAACAAGATTGAATATTCCTCTGATTTACTTACTACCCAGAAAGCAAACTTCAGTTTCCACTCAGAGGTATATTGTACAATTATCTTTAAAAACTGAGGCATTTTTATAATTAACAGAGTACAGCAGGAAATGCTTTAAAATAATAATAATACTTAAAATAATATTTTTAAACTATGAACATTCCCAGGGTCATAAAGCAATGCTGCCCTTATCTCAGTTCTAACTGTAGGTGGGGTAGTATAAGAGGAAGGGCCCTCTGGCTCTACTACTAACTAGCCTGTGTCCTTGACAAATTATTTAACTTCTCTAAGCCTCACTTTCCACATATGTAAAATGTAAATGATAATCATGCTTCCCTCATGGTGTTACAATGAGGTTAAATGTAGAACATTTAGTATAATGCCTGTTGCGTAATTAAGTGTCCGACACATGTTGGTTTATATTTTTTAAATGTTGTAAATGTATCCTAGCTTCACTACTTAATAACAGCTCTGTGGCCAGGGACAAATCACTTAATATCCAAAAATCTTCAGATTCCTCATTTATAAAGTGTAGCTCATATAATAGTGGTTGAGAAGAAGTAATATTACAGAAGGTGTGTACAGCTGATCATTGCTATTACTAGTGATATTACTGTTTCTCAATAATGTGAAGTTTCCTAACCTAGGAATAACTAAAATATGAGACTATTTTTGACTGGGAAAGCATTTTCACTTAGCATGGAAGTAATTGTTGTTTTTCTTCTGTGAATAGGTAACTCAAAACTCTGTAAATTCTACATGGATGAAATATGTCTATATTCCTTCAAGACACGTATTTTTTTTTTTTTTTTTTTTTTTTTTTGCGGTACACGGGCCTCTCACTGTTGTGGCCTCTCCCGTTGCGGAGCACAGGCTCCGGACGCGCAGGCCCAGCGGCCATGGCTCACGGGCCCAGCCGCTCCGCAGCATGTGGGATCTTCCCGGACCGGGGCACGAACCCGCGTCCCCTGCATCGGCAGGCGGACTCTCAACCACTGCGCCACCAGGGAAGCCCCAAGACACGTATTTTTGTCTATAGGGTGGGCAATGTGCAAGACACCAGGGTGCAATGGTGAGTAAAACATGGTCACGGCCCGGGTGGGGCTTACTCTCTCGTGACCAAATGAAACTACCAAATTGCCACAAATAAAATATATGAGACCCAGACTGATCATTACAACACTGTTATAAAAAAAAAATCAGGGCTTCCCTGGTGGCACAGTGGTTGACAGTCCGCCTGCCGATGCAGGGGACACGGGTTCGTGCCCCGGTCCAGGAAGATCCCACATGCCGCGGAGCAGCTGGGCCCGTGAGCCATGGCCGCTGAGCCATGGCCGCTGAGCCTGCGCATCCGGAGCCTGCGCTCCGCAACGCGAGAGGCCACAACGGTGAGAGGCCCGCGTACATCAAAACAAAAAAAAGAAAAAGCAATATTTGTAAGGGTTATCTATTTACTTTCAGGAATTAGTTTTATCTGTCAAGTCCCACAAGTTTGTGTACACGTTTCTCCGGCAACTCCTTATTATCTACCATCTTGTAGCAGAAATGAAACAGAAATGTTCATGATGATAGAGATTCCATACAGTGCTCTTTGCTAACAATTCCAAAACCAAATTAACTATCTATAGGAGACTTCTTGCATTTTTTTACTCTATCCCTCTGCCAATTCAGTTTTCTTCTAAATGTAAACTGTTAGGTTATTTTTCACTGGCCTCAAATAGTCTAATTTCTAAACAGAACAATTTATATTATTATTTCATTGTGATTGTTTCACTGAAGGCGAAATTATAAAATAGTTTTGATGCTAGAGTCATTTTCAAGATTCATATTTTAAAATTCTGGAGATCTAATGTACAGCATGGTGACTAAAGTTAACAATACTGTGCTGTATACTTGAAAGTTGCAAAGAGAGCAGGTCTTAAAAGTTCTCACCACAAAACAAAAAAAAAGTAACTATGTGAGGTTATAGATGTGTTAACTAACCTTATTGTGGTAATCATTTTGCAAAACATACATAAATCAAGTCATCACATTATATGTCTTAAATACACATAATGTTATATGTCAATTATATCTCAATAAAACTTGAAAAAAAGCTCTAACTGCTCTACAATGTTTAATAACACATTCCCCTTTTAAGACTTTGATCTTCATGAGCACAGGTATCATGACTGTCCCTAGCACAATGTCTGATACATTGTGGAGCTCAATGGATATTTGTCAAATTCGCAAATAAATGAGTAAGAGATATAGGGAATAAAATACAATTCACATTTTAAAGAATCATTTTTAAGACTCCCAAGATCAAATATCAATTAATAATCATTATGCTTATTTTATACAAGACAACCCAAAAACACACGTTGCAATTCACTGAAGTGATGATATATAAGTTAGGAGACTACTAACTACTATCTTTGACCCTAAACTTTATAGCAGCAGATACAAAGCAGGTAAGCAAGAAGCAAACTGCCTATCGCCTTCTTATTCACTGTTAGACTTTTATCTTCTTGAGTTATTTTCCTTGGCTGTGGCACAGCTGTTGAAACTAAATCAGGAACATTATAAATTCTCAATTTAGTTTTCCTCATAAAAATTCAGAGTTATAACATGCATGACCACAGATAAACACTACTGCAAATGCAGCCAGCAAGCCGTTTGATACATTTGATGTATATATATTAATATGTGCACTCGACATAGTTTATTTAGTATTATCTGATGGAGGTTAGTTTATAGGGAATAAAGCGGTGGAAGGTTTTTACTGATGTGAACTGCGACACAGTTGACATGCTGTATACTTCCTGATAACCACTGCTGTTTAAATATGGTTTCCTAGAAATGGTTACAATATAAACTAGATTCAAAACATCTCAGTTTGCGATTTCATTCTGCAAACTACACAAAGCAATTATCGTATCTTCTTCCTTTCTATGGTTCCAACAGAGAATCCACTATGTATAAATAAAGCTATAAATAACTTGTCATGTGTAATCTTTATCCAGTGAGCATTTCAAAACATGAAACAGTAGAATATTTCTTATTTGCCCTATTTGCTCAAAATATGGCATGAGCACTTATAAAATGTACACAAAGATACACAGAAGCCTTAGTTTCCTACATCTGTTTGTTTTTAGGCAGGTATTAAATAGGACCTAGATATAGATTATTTTGCAACAGAAGGCCTTTCCACCTCACATTCTGAATGTAATGATGAAAGTACAAAACATATCACAGGACGAGTAAAATTGGGTTAAGTCGCTGGGACCCCTGGAGCTGGTTTGGTCCCCCAAAGAATCTATGCTAAATCAGGCTCTGAAATCCAGCTCATGAAAGCTTACTTGCAATCAAAAACACAGTAATTGAACTGGTACCACAGCTTTAAGAAGAACCAAAACATCTACCCAAATTACAGTTAAAATATGCATGTTACTCAGAAGCTCCTCATCAGCAACGTTTAGTTCATAACAATCCGGGACAGTTTATAGTTCTGAGTCAATAGTGTGAAAAATGTATGTTTTGGAGAGAGAGTGTGTGTGATAGTGTGTGTGTGTGTGTGTGTGTACAGACATATGGGCACTGGGGAAGAGGCTAAAGAAGAGTAAGGGCATCAGGCTGAAGAAGACATGGAAGACAAGGCCCAGGGTAATATGGGCTCTTAGTGCATAGAAAATGGTGGCTTCTACAGAGAATGTAATCTATATGTGGGGTCAAGGTTTAGCTCAGAGTAGGAATATCTTGTTCCAATCCAAACACACCTAAAGTAATTCCTCAGTTTCTCAAGCAAAGTGATGTTTTAGGTTTGGGAGGAGAAATTCAGGTTTTTAGCCTCAATTCCACCACCTAGTGGCTGAGTGATCTTGAGAAAGTCACAACTTCTCTAACCTAAGTAATGGGAATAACAAAGAAAATAAGAGCATTTCCCTTTACAGGGGGATTATGAAGATCATACGAAAAAATGTAGACAAAAACATTTTACAAACTATAAATTCCTTTATAAATATTAGTAATCCACATAACATTAGAAATAATTTGGTTCCAATTACTACGTGCTCAAACGCCAAAAAGAATATTCTCATCATCCAGCTTATAGGAATGAGAAACTTTCAATGTGTATCATTTGGGTGAATTCTTAGAATAAACAATTAAGCCCCATAATAAGTACTTGTTGAGTTGACTTGGGTTTCCAAGACTATATTGAATATAATTATAATGGAACTTAAATTAATTTTTAATATAGTTTGTTTATATTCTTGTCTAATCTTATTAAAATGTATGTCTGGAAAAGTTCAAGTATGTGAGTTCTACCTTCATTCAGATTAAAGTTGTGTCCAAAGAAGAACACTATTCCAACTATTTCCTAAATGCACATGTTACAAAGTCACCAAGTCCTTTCACATCCATTATCTTATTAGGTCACTGCCACAACTGGCTGATAGAGTCAAACTACTCAACTTCAACTAGGAAAATAATTCTAGTTTCTTTATCCTACAAAAGTTTTTCACTCTTGTGTACTAATTTATGTCATCAGGGAGTATTACAATTTGGAGTTTAGACAAGTTGGAAGAAGTTGATTACATATATACAGACAAAAGCTGTCCACCAAAATTGTCTCAACCTATTTGGTTTGCTATTCAGAATTAAGATTGATAAAAATTACTCCCCATCATAATAGAATACTCCTCAGCCATAAAAAAGAATGAAATATTGCCATTTGCAGCAACATGGATAGACCTACAGAATATTATACTTAGTGAAGCAAGTTAGACAGAGAAAGACAAATATTATATGGTACCACTTATATGTGGAATCTAAAAAATAAAACAAATGAATTGATATACAAAACAGAAACAGACATAGAAAACAAATTTATAGTTACCAAAAGGGAAATGGAGGGGGGGAAGGATAAATTAGGAGTATGGGATTAACAAATACAAACTACTATACATAAAATAAATAAGTGACAAGGATTTACTGTATAGCATAGGAAACTATATTCAATATCTTGTAATAACCTTTAATGGAAAATAATCTGAAAAAATATATATATATAACTGAATCATTTTGCATACCTGAAACTAACACAATATTGTAAATCAACTGTACTATAATAAAAAATTTAATAAATCAATAAAAAGTGTAATCCCTAAACTGGAAACAAACTGAAACAAACTACTCATCAAGTTTGTTATACAACTATTAAAAAAAAATTACTCCCCATCATTCCTCACAGTACTTTGGCAAATCAAGCATCTAAAAGAAAGAGTCAAAAGTTAAGGAATATCAAATACAAAGATTTTAGAAGAAACTAATATTGTACTACTGTGTCTTTTTAACAGCTTGCGAGCTTGGTAGTCATCCGGTTAGGTTTCATATTGCTTTCTGGTTAGCAGAAAGACAGAAACTCAACAAGGCTAGAGTGAAAACGTTAGAATATCTGCAAGACAATGCTAAAACTGAATCTAAGAAATTAAACATGGCTAAGACAATTCTTTAGATAACTCTCAATTTTGAAGCCCAACAAAAGAAAAAATAATTTAAGTAGCCTTTTATGAAGTTCTCATAATATGGAACAGAAATAGCAGAGCTATGGCAGAGGACAAAATAATTCTCAAAAAGGAGATATGCTCAAAATTTCAGAAAAACAGGGTAAATCTAACAAATAGTATCTTTTATAGGGGTCAAATTAAAATGTCATTAGCTACTTAAGAGACTCTATGGTAAACATAAACAATAAAATATAGCTTATATTATGAATGTACATACCTCCAGGCCAAATTGACCAAGCAGAAACTATCTTCATAAGATTTAAAAGTAGCCAATACCATGAAATAACAGTGATAACATATTTGCAAAGCCTGAACCAAATTTTCTCATTCCATAAATACTCTTACTAGCATCTGTGCTCAACTTTGTGAACTCAAAGTTCAACCTGAATTTTAAAATATAATATGCATGTTGTAGACACTAAGATGACCCACCCTCTGCCCCCACCATGCCCCTTCAAGGGGAACTTGCTGCTCAGTAGCAGGGAGTACACTCAGCAAACAGCCTCAAGCTGTTCACCACTTAAGAGTCAGCCTCAGATGCAGAGCACTGCCTCACTCAAGGTCATGCCTTTCCCAGGTTGACTGACCCTCAGGAGCTGACTGAACCAAGCGGGGAAACAAAGGCCCAGCCATTTCAGCCTGATGCAGGAGAAGCCTGACAGGCACTATTTGCTCCAGAGCTCGCTGCTAGGTTGGCTGAGGTTCTGTCAGGCCTGCATTTAGTTCAACTTCTCCCTTTGACCAATACCGTTGTCCTTGTTTTCGCAAGTGTCGATCTCTAATAAACACCTTGCACTCCAAATTTTGTCTCGGCATCTGCTTCTGAAAAATCCAAGCTGCAACAATGTACTTTTCCAAATTATTTTTCTGCAAATTAAACAAAAAAATTCTGATGCTGAGACTTTATATATCCAGAATATACAAAGAACACTAGCAACTCAACAATAAAAAGACAACCTAATTTTAAAAACTGACAAAGGATATGAATACACATCTCTCCAAAGAAGATATACAAATGACCAAAAAGCACAAAAAAGATATGCTCAGCATCATTAGTCATTATGAAAATGCAAATCAAAACCACAGTAAGATACCACTTCACACCCTATAACATGGCTGTAAGCAACAAGAAAAACAAATGCTGGTGAGAATATGGAGAAATTGGAACCCTCATCCATCATCAGAAGAAATGTAAACTGGTGTAGCCACTCACGAAAACAGTCTGGCAGTTCCTCAAAATGATAAACATAGATTTACGAAAAGACCCAGCAATTCCACTTCCAGCTACATACCTAACAGAAATGAAAACACATGTCCATACCAAAACTTACACATAAATGTTTACAGAAGGATTATTTGTAATTGCCGAAAAGCAGAAACAACTTAAATGTCTGTCAAGTGACAACTGGATACACAAAATGTGGTATATATCCATATAACAGAATATTACTCACTAATTAAAAAAAAGAATGAAGTAGTCACATATGCTACAACACGAACGACAATGAAAACATGATAAGCGAGAGAAAGACCACATAGCGTATGATTCCATTTATATGAAATGTCTAGAACAGGCAAATTCACTGAAACAGAAAGCAGATTAATAAAGAGTTTTGGGGAGCTGGGGTGGGGAAGAGAATGAGAAGTGATTGCCAGTGGGTACTTAAGTTTCTTTTTGAGGTGATGATTCTGATAGTCCAAAAGAGATATGTTTACATTGGAGCAGTATTCCTCACTGTGTATTAAGTGGCTCTCTCTCTCCCATCTCTTCTTTAAAGCTACCATGCCAAAGGTCAAGGCACAGTCTCAAAAGGGAGGAGGCGTGACCATTTCATTCATTCTTCTCTTTTCCTTCCATGAAAACAAAATTGTTAAGTGGACTTCAGGCAGACTCACTTAAAGAACTTCTCTCTTCAAATGACCCTATCATCCCTTCCACCAGAGCCAGGATGGCAACCATCTAGGCCTGCTCTATCGAGACATTAGGGGCAAATACATTATTTCCTAGGTATAAAAGGTGAACATTATATATAAAGTTTTTGTAAACCACAGTACTCTAGTCTAGCTTGTTCTAGTTCTGTGCATTGAGGATTCTCTGTTAATGATAATTTGCCTCCCTGGCCTGTCCCTATCCCTTACATACATCTTCCAGTGAGAATGTGATCAGAGCACTGATTCACTTTGGTCATGATTTGTTAATTCTTTGGCCACATACCACCTAAGGGTATCCCAATTTTACCCAATTTCTAATAAGGACTGAAATTTGGTAATAACTGCCTTATTATTATTATTATTATTGCAACTGATCCCACACATAATACTAACTTACTTCAAAGTTAGAAATGTACCACATACTATAAGGAAAAATAAAAATGAAGGAAAAACTTGAGCATATAATCCAGCAATTTATTCTGATGCCTGGTGAGCTATACTAATAACACCAGCAATAAAGTTTAATGGCAAAGTTAAGCTTTGTGGAGACCACAACTGTACTGTAAATAGGCATTTAAGTACCACTCATATCCAGTGTCTACTGACAGTGCACTCCTTATTGTTTATTTAAGGGGAAAATATCTGTGAAGCCTGACTTTACCTAAATGTGTTAATAACTGGGAATGTTATCACTTAAGTGCCTTCAGAATGAATGATTTTTTCTTTTTTTTTTGGCTTCTAGACTTCCCCAATTCTTTATGAAGTGCTAATACTTTCTAGAATTTAATGTCTGTACCGTATTTCAAAAATGACCACATCCTGAGACCAACAGGTGATGAACTCAGAAAGACTTGGGAAGACTCTCTGTTGCTGTGATACTACAAATATCTGATGTTAAATAAAGAGAATTAGAAATGTGAAACTTCAAATCACCTTTCTAAACTACTGTATTAGTTACAGTGGCTATTTACTTTATACAGAAAACAAGAAATACAATTCATATTGTGTAACTTGACTAAATTAACAAAGGATTTGAGGCAGCAAAATTCTCTTATTCCAAAAACAAAGAGCTTTGAACCCTCCTGGCTTCCACAAAATATTTTTCCCCCACTAAAACAACCATCACTTAGCCACAGTATTAATTACAGGAAGTTAACTCTGTGGCACTGAAGTTGTCAGCACAAGGACACTTTGTGGAATGATAACCCATTTATATTATTAGACCTATGCTTAAACACAGTATGCCAGATGGCATTCATTACTATTGTCTACGTAAGCACAAAGTAGTAGAATCCTTTCCTATGATCATGAGAGTATTTTACAACTAGACTTTTTTTTCTTTATAATTTTTTATTGAAGTATAGCTGATTTACAATGTAGTGTTCATTACTGCTTTACAGCAAAGGGATTCAGTTGTACATGTATATATACATTCTTTTCTTTATATATTCTTTTACATCATGGTTTACAGGTGCTTGTATTAGCAGCAGTTTGGCAGAATAGTTAAGGTCCTGGATGCTAAAGCCTCGCTTTGTTCAAACCCCAGCTCTGCCGCTTGCTAGCTGTGGAAGCCACGTGCCTTAGTTTTCCCATCTCTATAAAGGACAAATAATAGCACCTACCTCATAGCATTGTAATAATTGAATGAGTTCATGTGTGAACAGGGCTTGGCCATGTAGCATGAAAGGCTTAACTGTAAGTATTTCTTTTTGTCATTTCTTTGTTTTGTTTTGTTTTTTAACTATCACTTTATTGGAGTATAATTGCTTTACAATGGTGTGTTAGTTTCTGCTTTATAACAAAGTGAATCAGTTATATATATACATATGTTCCCATATCTCTTCCCTCTTGCGTCTCCCTCCCTCTCACCCTCTATATCCCACCCCTCTAGGTGGTCACAAACCACCGAGCTGATCTCCCTGTGCTATGCGGCTGCTTCGCACTAGCTATCTATATTACATTTGGTAGTGTATATATGTCCATGCCACTCTCTCTTTTCATCACAGCTTACCCTTTCCCCTCCCCATATCCTCAAGTCTATTCTCTAGTAGGTCTGTATCTTTATTCCTGTCTTACCCCTAGGTTCTTCATGACCTTTTTTTTTTTCCCCTTAGATTCTATATATATGTGTTAGCATATGGTATTTGTTTCTCTTTATGACTTACTTCACTCTGTATGACAGACTCTAGGTCCATCCACCTCAATACAAATAACTCAATTTCGTTTCTTTTTATGGCTGAGTAATATTCCATTGTATATACGTGCCACATCTTCTTTATCTATTCATCCGATGATGGACACTTAGGTTGTTTCCATCTCCTGGCTATTGTAAATAGAGCTGCAATCAACATTTTGGTACATGACTCTTTTTGAATTATGGTTTTCTCAGGGTATATGCCCAGTAATGGGATTCCTGGGTCATATGGCAGTTCTATTTGTAGTTTTTTAAGGAACCTCCATACTGTTCTCCATAGTGGTTGTACCAATTCACATTCCTACCAGCAGTGCAAGACTTCCCTTTTCTCCACACGCTCTCCAGCATTTATTGTTTCTAGATTTTTTGATGATGGCCACTCTGACCGGTGTGAGATGATATCTCATTGTAGTTTTGATTTGCATTTCTCTAATGATTAGTGATGTTGAGCATTCTTTCATGTGTTTGTTGGCAATCTGTATATCTTCTTTGGAGAAATGTCTATTTACGTCTTCTGCCCATTAATGGATTGGGTTGTTCGTTTTTTTGTTGAGCTGCATGAGCTGCTTGTAAATTTTGGAGATTAATCCTTTGTCAATTGCTTCATTTGCAAATATTTTCTGCCATTCTGAGGGTTGTCTTTTGGTCTTGTTTATGGTTTCCTTTGCTGTGCAAAAGCTTTGAAGTTTCATTAGGTCCCATTTGTTTATTTTTGTTTTTACTTCCATTTCTCTAGGAGGTGGGTCAAAAAGGATCTTGCTGTGATTTATGTCATAAAGTGTTCTGCCTATGTTTTCATCTAAGAGTTTGATAGTGTCTGGCCTTACATATAGGTCTTTATCCATTTTGAGTTTACTTTTGTGTATGGTGTTAGGGAGTGTTCTAATTTCATACCTTTATAACTACCTGTCCAGTTTTCCCAGCACCACTTATTGAAGAGGCTGTCTTTTCTCCACTGTATATTTTTGCCTCCTTTATCAAAGATAAGGTGACCATGTGTGTGTGGGTTTATCTCTGGGCTTTCTATCCTGTTCCATTGATCTACCTTTCTGTTTTTGTGCCAGTACCATACTGTCTTGATTACTGTAGCTTTGTAGTATAGTCTGAAGTCAGGGAGCCTGATTCCTCCAGCTCCATTTTTTGTTCTCAAGATTGCTTTGGCTATTCGGGGTCTTTTGTGTTTCCATACAAATTGTGAAAATTTTTGTTCTAATTCTGTGAAAAATGCCAGTGGTAATTTGATAGAGATTGCATTGAATCTGTAGATTGCTTTGGGTAGTAGAGTCATTTTCACAATGTTGATTCTTCCAATCCAAGAACATAGCATATCTCTTCATCTATTTGTATCATCTTTAATTTCTTTCATCAGTGTCTTATAATTTTCTGCATACAGGTCTTCTGTCTCCTTACCTAGGTTTATTCCTAGATATTTTATTCTTTTTGTTGCAATGGTAAATGGGAGTGTGTTCTTAATTTCACTTTCAGTCTTTTCATCATTAGCGTATAGGAATGTAAGAGATTTCTGTGCATTAATTTTGTATCCTGCTACTTTACCAAATTCATTGATTAGCTCTAGCAGTTTTCTGGTATCATCTTTAGAATTCTCTATGTATAGTATCATGTCATCTGCAAACAGTGACAGCTTTACTTCTTTTCCAATTTGGATTCCTTTTATTTCCTTTTCTTCTCTGATTGCTGTGGCTAAAGCTTCCAAAACTATGTTGAATAATAGCGGTGAGAGTGGGCAACCTTGTCTTGTTCCTGATCTTAGTGGAAATGGTTTCAGTTTTTCACCATTGAAGACGATGTTGGCTGTGGGTTTGTCATATATGGCCTTTATTACGTTGAGGCAAGTTCCCTCTATGCCTACTTTCTGTAGGGTTTTTATCATAAATGGGTGTTGAATTTTGTTGAAAGCTTTCTCTGCATTTATTGAGATGATCATATGGTTTTTCTCCTTCAATTTGTTAATATGGTGTATCACGTTGATTGATTTGCATATATTGAAGAATCCTTGCATTCATGGAATCAACCCCACTTGATCATGGTGTATGATCCTTTTAATGTGCTGTTGGATTCTGTTTGCTAGTATTTTGTTGAGGATTTTTGCATCTATGTTCATCAGTGATACTGGCCTGTAGTTTTCTTTCTTTGTGACATCTTTGTCTGGTTTAGGTATCAGGATGATGGTGGCCTCATAGAATGAGTTTGGGAGTGTTCCTCCCTCTGCTGTATTTTGGAAGAGTTTGAAAAGTATAGGTGTTAACTCTTCTCTAAATGTTTGATAGAATTCACCTGTGAAGCCATCGCATCCCGGGCTTTTGTTTGTTGGAAGATTTTTAATCAGAGTCTCAATTTCAGTGTTTGTGATTGGTCTGTTCATATTTTCTATTTCTTCCTGGTTCAGTCTCAGCAGGTTGTGCATTTTTAAGAATTTGTCCATTTCTTCCAGGTTGTCCATTTTATTGGCATAGAGTTGCTTGTAGTAATCTCATGATCCTTTGTATTTCTGCAGTGTCAGTTGTTACTTCTCCTTTTTCATTTCTAATTCTATTGATTTGAGTCTTTTCCCTTTTTTTCTTGATGAGGCTGGCTAATGGTATATCAATTTTGTTTATCTTCTCAAAGAACCAGCTTTTAGTTTTATTGATATCTGCTATCGTTTCCTTCATTTCTTTTTATTTCTGACCTGATCTTTTTTTTTTTTTTTTGGGGGGGGGGTACGTGGGCCTCTCACTGCTGTGGCCTCTCCTGTTGCGGAGCACAGGCTCCGGACGCGCAGGCCCAGCGGCCATGGCCCACGGGCCCAGCCGCTCCGCGGCACGTGGGATCCTCCCGGACCAGGGCACGAACCTGTGTCCCCTGCATCGGCAGGCGGACTCTCAACCACTGCGCCACCAGGGAAGCCCCTCTGACCTGATCTTTATGATTTCTTTCCTTCTGCTAACTTTGGGGTTTTTTTGTTATTCTTTCTCTAATTGCTTTAGGTGCAAGGTTAGGTTGTTTATTTGAGATGTTTCCTGTTTCTTAAGGTAGCATTGTATTGCTATAAACTTCCCTCTTAGAACTGCTTTTGCTGCATCCCATAGATTTTGGGTTGTCATGTTTTCATTGCCATTTATTTCTAGGTATCTTTTGATTTCCTCTTTGATTTCTTCAGTGATCTCTTGGTTATTAAGTAGTGTACTGTTTAGCCTCCATGTGTTTTTATTTTTTACAGATCTTTTTCTGTAATTGATATCTAGTCTCATAGCGTTGTGGTTGGAAAAGATACTTGATACGATTTCAATTCTTTTAAGTTTACCAAGGCTTGATTTGTGACCCAAGATATGATCTATCCTGGAGAATGTTCCATGAGCACTTGAGAAAAATGTGTATTGTGTTGTTTTTGGATGGAATGTCCTGTAAATATCAATTAAGTCCATCTTGTTTAATGTATCATTTAAAGCTTGTGTTTCCTTATTTATTTTCATTTTGGATGATCTGTCCATTGGTGAAAGTGGGGTGTTAAAGTTCCCTGCTTTGATTGTGTTACTGTCGATTTCCCCTTTTATGGCTGTTAGTATTTGCCTTATGTTTTGAGGTGCTCCTATGTTGGGCGCATAAACATTTACAATTGTTATATCTTCTTCTTGGATCGATCCCTTGATCATTATGTAGTGTCCTTCTTTGTCTCTTGTAATAGTCTTTATGTTAAAGTCTATTTTGTCTGATATGAGAATTGCTACTCCAGCTTTCTTTTAATTTCCATTTGCATGAAATATCATTTTCCATCCCCTCACTTTCAGTCTGTATGTGTCCCTAGGTCTGAACTGGGTCTCTTGTAGACAGCATATGTACGGGTCTTGTTTTTGTATCTGTTCAGCCAGTCTGTGTCTTTTGGTGGGAGCATTTAATCCATTTACATTTAAGGTAATTATCGATATGTATGTTCCTATTCCCATTTTCTTAATTGTTTTGGGTTTGTTATTGTAGGTCTTTTCCTTCTCTTGTGTGTCTTGCTTAGGGAAGTTCCTTTAGCATTTGTTGTAAAGCTGGTTTGGTGATGCTGAACTCTCTCAGCTTTTGCTTGTCTGTAAATTTTTTAATTTCTCCATCAAATTTGAATGAGATCCTTGTTTGGTAGAGTAATCTTGGTTGTAGTTTCTTCTCCTTCATCACTTTAAATATGTCCTGCCAGTCCCTTCTGGCTTGCAGAGTTTCTGCTGAATACAACTGGACTTTACTTCCAACATTATAGCTAAGTTTCCTGAGGAACCCTCCTGTTGAGAATAATTAAACTCAGAAAGTACATTACAAAACATTACCATATCTACAAATGTTACTCACTAAATTAACATAAAGGATGAAAACAATAATAACTTCAATACCTGCAGAAAAGTATTTGATGAAATTCAATACTCACTTTTGGAAGTTAAGTAATAGCAAACTAGGAATAAAAAGGAAGGTCTGTAACATGATAGAGAGGTTCAAAAAAAATTACAGTAAAATTACTCTCCATGGTAAATTACTAAGAACATTCTCTTTAAAAGCACTTACTGGGAAAGAATGCCCATCATTACCACTTCACTATTACCACTTCTAATCAAAGTTTTTTGGAGGTTGTAGCCAGTATAAGAAGATATGAAAAAATAAATAAAAATGTATAAGGATTGAAAATAGGAAAACAAAGTCTCTATTATTTTCAGATGATATGATTATATAAAACAACAAAATCAAAAAATAAGATTTTCAAAAATAAAAAAATAAGAATCTCTACATTAGGAATAAAAAGAGAATTTAGCAAGATGTCTAAAGCAATTTATATATAAAAATAAAGTGTATTTATAAATACCAGCAACAATGAGTTATAAAGCACAGTTGTGTTTTTATTTAAAAAGATATCATTTTTAACAGCAAAAAATAATTTACATAGTAAGAATAGATCTAGGAGCTTCCCTGGTGGCGCAGTGGTTGAGAGTCCACCTGCTGATGCAGGGGACATGGGTTTGTGCCCCAGTCCAGGAAGATGCCCCACATGCCGCAGAGCGGCTAGGCCCGTGAGCCATGGCCACTGAGCCTGCACATCCGGAGCCTGTGCTCTGCCACGGGAGAGGCCACAACAGTGAGAGGCCCGCATACCACAAAAAAAAAAAAAAAATAGATCTAACAAAAGTTACGTTAAAACTGTGCAGAGGGGCTTCCCTGGTGGCGCAGTGGTTGAGAGTCCGCCTGCCGATGCAGGGGACACGGGTTCGTGCCCCGGTCTGGGAAGATCCCACATGCCGCGGAGCGGCTGGGCCCGTGAGCCATGGCCGCTGAGCCTGCGCGTCCGGAGCCTGTCCTCCGCAACGGGAGAGGCCACAACAGTGAGAGGCCCGCGTAACGCATAAAAAAAAAAAAAAAAAAAAAAAAAACTGTGCAGAAAATGATAAAATGTTACTAACAGACAATAAAGACTGAAATGCATGGCGAGATATACCATATTCATGGACAGAAGGGCTCAGTACTGTGAAAGTATCAAATTTTTCTCTAATTGATAAATGGATTCAATATAATTCCACTCAAACCCAAGAGTTTTTCCACAAATCTTGAAAACAAGTTCAAAAAATTATATGGAAGAACATCAGCCAAGAAAACTAAGACACTCCTAAAAAAGAACATGATAGAAAGACCTGCCTCATCAGGTATCATGGTAATTAAGACAGTATATGATTAGTACTAGAATAGGCAAGGTGACCAATAGAATAAAACTCCAAAGCAGACCCACATAACAGATTCATGTGACACAGATGACACTGACATATCACTGAGCAAAGGGTAAACTTTCCAATAAGTGGAACAACTGGTTAACTACGTTGTAAAAACTGAAATTAGATACCCACCTCATTCCATAGATAGATATCAATTTTGAATGGATTAAGAGAATAAATGCAGAAAGCAAAACTTTAAACTTTTTAGGGGAACTTATGGGAGACTACGGTTTTGATGTTGGGCCAGGAAATACAATTTAGATATTTACAAAAGATATATTATTTTACACTCACTAGGCTAGAAAATATTAAGAAGTGACAATACCCAAAGTTAAAAAGAATTGGGTATAATGGAGACTTTTATTTACAGTGCTGATCAAAATATAAATTAATACAACCACTTTGAAAAAACTGGCATAAGATATCCAGGTTAAACATTCTCATAATCTTCAACCCAGTAATCTCACATCCTGGTCCACTACTTGGTCTTGTATATGTGTTTCAGGAGATGGGTATAAAAATGTTCAGAAAATTTGGTCCCGAAGGATACATATCATCATATCATCAAAAAAAGCCAGTTTATACATTACCTATAGCTGAGTAACAAATTACCTCAAAATGTAGTTGCCCAAAACAGTAAACATTTATAATCTCCCACAGGTAATTTGTATCAGAAATTTGGAAGCAGCCCAGCTGGGAGGTTCTGGCGCAGATTCATGAGGTTGCAGTCAAGATATACTGGCAAATTTTGGAGACTAATCCCTTGTCGGTCACATCATTTGCAAATATTTTCTCCCAATCTGTGGGTTGTCTTTTAGTTTTGTTTATGGTTTCCTTTGCTGTGCAAAAGCTTTTGAGTTTAATTAGGTCCCATTTGTTTATTTTTGTTTTTATTTCCAATATTCTGGGAGATGGATTGAAAAATATATTGCTGGGATTTATGAGAGTGTTCTGCCTATGTTTTCCTCTAGGAGTTTTATAGTGTCACATATAGGTCTTTAACCCATTTTTAGTTTATTTTTGTGTATGGTCTTAGAGAGTGCTCTAGTTTCATTCTTTTACATGTAGCTGTCCAGTTTTCCCAGCACCACTTATTGAACAGAGCTGTCTTTTCGCCATTGTATATTCTTGCCTCCTTTGTCACAAATTGACCATAGATGTGTGAGGTGCATGGGTCTATTTCTGGGCTTTCTATCCTGTTCCATTGATCTATATTTCTGTTTTTGTGCCAGTATACTATTTTGATTACTGTAGATTTGGAGTATAGTCTGAAGTCAGGGAGCCTGATTCCTCCAGCTCTGTTTTTCTTTCTCAAGATTACTTTGGCTATTCTAGGTCTTTTGTGTCTCCATACACATTTTAAGATTTTTTTGTTCTAGTTCTGTGAAAAATGCCATTGGTAATTTGATAGGGATTGCACTGAATCTGTAGACTGCCTTGGGTAGTGTAGTAATTTGACAATACTGATTTCTAATACAAGAACATGGTATATCTTTCCATTTGTTTGTGTCTTCTTCGATTTCATTCATCAGCATCTTATAGTTTTTGGAGTACAGGTGTTTTGTGTCCTTAGGTAGGTTTATTCCTAGATATTTTATTCTTTTTGATGTCATAGTAAATGTGATTGTTTCTTGTATCATCAAAACAAACAACCCAATCAAAACATGGGTGGAAGACTTAAATATACATTTCTCCAAAGAAGACATACAGATGGCTAAGAGGCACATGAAAAGATGTTCAACAATGTTAATTATTAGAGAAATGCGAATCAAAACTACAATGAGATATCACCTCACACCAGTCAAAATAGCTATCATCAAAAAATCTACAAACAATAAATGCTGGAGAGGGTGTGAAGAGAAGGGAACCCTCCTATACTGTTGGTGAGAATGTAAATTGGTACAGCCGCTATGGAAAACAGTATGGAGGTTCCTTAAAAAACTAAAAATAGAGCTATCATATCACTCTGCAATCCCATTACTGGGCATATAGCCAGAGAAAAACATGGTCCGAAAAGTTACATGCACCCCAATGTTCATTGCAGCACTGTTTACAACACCAAGACATGGAAGCAACCTAAATGTCCATCAACAGAGGAATGTATAAAGAAGATGTGGTAAATACATACAATGCAATATTACTCAGCCATTAAAAAGAATGAAAATGCCATTTGCAGCAACATGGATGGACCTAGAGACTGTCATACTGAGTGAAGTATGTCAGACAGAGAAAGAGAATATCATATGATATCCCTTATATGAAGAATCTAAAAAGAAATGATACAAATGAACTTATTTACAAAACAAAAGCAGACTCAGACTTAGAGAACGAACTTATGATTACTAGGGGGAAGAATGGGGGGAAGAGATAGTTAGGGAGTTTGCAACTGACATGTACACACTGCTGTATTTAAAATGGATGAACAAGGACCTACTGTATAGCATAGGGAACTCTGCCTAATGTTATGTGGCAGCCTCAATGGGAGGAGAGTTTGGGGTAGAATGGATACATGTATATGTATGGCTGAGTCCCTTTGCTGTGCACTTGAAACCATCACATCATTAATCAGCTATACTCCAATATAAAATAAAAAGTTAAAAAAAATTAAGGATGGATCATAGATTAAAATGTAAAATGTAAAACTACAAAACAAAAAAAAGATATACTGGCAAGGTCTACAACCATCTGAAAGTCAGACTAAGGCTAGAGGTGGCTCACTCACACAGATGAATTATTGGTACTGGTTGTTGCTAGAAGCCTCAGTATCTCCCCACATGGGCTTCTTCAGAGGTCTGCTTGACTATCACCATGCCATGGCTACTGGCTTTCTCCAGAGAGAGCCAGGAAATCAAGGAGAAAGCTGCAAAATTCTCACCATCACTTCCTCAATATTCTACTGGCACAGATGGCAACCCTATTCAAAGTAAGAAAGGTCTACACAAAGGCATGAATATCAAGAAGGAAAAACTATTGGGGGCCATCTTAGAATCTGGCTACCACAACTGGAAAAGACTGTTCTCCAATTAAAGCAGAGCAGATATACTGTGGTATATTAATAGAATGAATAGTATATACCAGTGAAAGTGAATGAGCCACAACTACACTCAAAAACACAGATGAATGTTCCAAAAATAGCTAACACTAAACAACCAAGAATCAGAAAACTATATAAATTATAATACCATTTATACAGAGCTCAAAAACAAAGTAAACTAAAACAATCTATTGGTATCACAATTTGGGTGATAAAACTTAAGAAAAATCAAGAGAAAAACACAAAATCCAGAATAGTGATTACCACTGAGAAGGTGGGAGGGGTATGAAACTGGGAGAAACACATGGGTCAATGTAAACTGTTGATAGTGTTTTGAGTGTTGGATTGAGTGGTGAATTTAGAGCTATTCTTCATATTATTTATGATCTATAACTTATATAAGCATTACACATAGGTGGCTACTTTTGAATCAGTACATAATATACATATAATCACATACAGACCCTGGTTGCATATAATCTTTTTTATTTATCAATGATATATTTAAAATAAATGATAAAAACACTAAAAGAAAAAGAATAACATAACTAATTTTAGTAGCACTGCCTTTTATAAATTGTTCTTTGGGTTATTTTTCTTTTTTTTGTAAATTTATTTATTGTATTTATTTTATTTTTGGCTGTGTTGGGTCTTTGTTGCTGGGTGTGGGCTTTCTCTAGTTGCAGCAAGCAGGGGCTACTCTTCGCTGTGGTGAGCCAGCTTCTCACTGCAGTGGCTTCTCTCATTGTGGAGCACGGGCTCTAGGTGCGCAGGCTTCGGTAGCTGTGGCACGCAGGCCCAGAAGTTGTGGCTCACGGGCTCTAGAGCGCAGGCTCAGTTTTTGTGGCGCACGGGCTTAATTGCTCTGCAGCATGCGGGATCTTCCCAGACCAGGGCTCGAAACCATGTCCCCTGCATTGGCAGGCGGATTCTTAACCATTGCGCCAACAGGGAAGCCCCAGGGGGGTATTTTTCTTAAACACAATGTTAGGAGTCCAGTCCTGTCTTATTTAGTCAGAAATTTGTGGGTCCTACTGGTGAGTAAACCTAAGAAGCAGTTATAAGGAAAAAGGATAAACAGGTACTAAGTAAACTTCAGAGCAGCTATATGTCAATATAATATGATATTACTGAAACCCAATTGATTGCTTGCCTGTTTTGAAATGGAACTACTATTTTGAATAAAAATTGATTTTCTCAAAAGCTTTTGCACCAGCTATTAAAGAAAGATAAACTGTAAATATGTTTAAAATCTGTATTAAAAATAATATCCCAAAACTTTATAATATTTTAAAATACAACTACGCACATAAACTGTTACTTACGTTTTTGTTCTTTCCTTGGTAACTGCCACTAGTAAGCATAAGTAAAATCTGCCTTTGAAGATATACAAGCAATTAAAATTTTAAAATGCTGGCATAAGAGCCAGTTATAAGCAACTTGAAAATAAAAGATGAGGACTAAGAGTCATTTCAGAATGATCTGTCCCCGTGACTACCAAAAGATAGGCTCAGCTAGTCACGACAGACTATTTTCCACAGAGGATTATCTGCCAGTCTTTCAACATGACACAAAAATGGGCTTTAATTTTGAGGAAAAAAATATCATAACTTTGTTTTTTCAAAATAAGGTAAAAAAGAAAAAATGCTGTAACAGCAGCCACTGGAAAGAGGACTTGATGTTAAAATGAGAATAAAACCAGCATAAAACATTTTATCTGGTGCTTTGTCTGAAATTAACATTTTGTTAAACTCATTTCTATTTGTTTAAATGACAAATGCCGAAAATACTGCTTTTTCTGCATGAGAGTTAAACTTTCACTGAAAAACAGATGTTGATTCAACCTTCCTTTATTGGTACACAAATTAGCAGTAAGAAAATTATAAAGCTGCCTGAACTAACAAAGAATTAGCACCAATGCTTAGTCTAAGTATATATTTAAAGGCCTATCCTTCCTGTATTTTGTTGATTTGAAATATTATCCACAAATTTGCTATAAGACCTCAGGCACTACTTAGTCCCTAAGTAACCACCTGAAATCCAACTATTCATAAGTTGGCAGAGCTTCTGTAAACTTGTGGCATTGCTCTTCATGTGGTTGATGGGTTTGGTTTTGCTTTTAATGAAAATATTCATATATTTTATTATTCATTCATGTAAACCTGGTTTTACACACACACACACACACACACACACACACACATATATTACAAGGATCCCAAAGTAAGCTGCAAGTCTCCAGAGCTGGCCCTTTACAGACCACTAAGCCTAAGGATATTATTTAAGACAAGTTTAAATAGATTCAAAACATAAAATCATAGAACTGGAAAGGCATAGAAGTAGGCTCTTTCACAATTCCAGTCTCTATTTTAATAATGGTTATCTACTAAACAATAGACAACAGGCTTGTATAAAGTCCTGAAACAATTCCAAACCTAACATCACTTCCCTTTTTAAAATGATTGCTTAGACAATCAATATTTTGGAGTTGACTTCTTAAACTCAAGAATCCTACGTGATTTAATTAGTGAGCCAACAAAACTGTCAGTTCTGAATAAAAACCATTCAGAAGAAAAAGCAAGAAATGAGGTGTAAACTCTGAGGCGCATAGAGATTCTTCACCTGACAAGATAGTCTATTGAATAGGGAACACCTAATTTAAGAAAATGGTTTCAAAAAATAAATTGGTAACAACCAATATGAAGGGTATAATTCAGACACTTATGCCAAAAGTTTATTTATATTTTAAATTTACATGGAAATTCACTATTTCAGGACCTCTGTAATATAGTTTTAATTTTTTAATTTTATGAAGTAAATAGTTGGTCCTTCATTTATATATTTTAATTTTTAGATATAGCTAATATTCATATGCCTTTAAAAATGAGTAGAAAACAGTAATTGGAAAAATGCTAAATGTATTCACTTTCCAACAATAAACCAAAAACTAAAGTTTTGTAATTATGGAATGTATAGAAAAAGACAACCTCACTCGAATGTTCTGCAGAAACTGAAAACAAGTCTTAGGCAGTAATACATCTTAATAAGTAAGTTAACCAACAGTTCCGTAATTCTGTAGGTGAATATATGCATTATATTTCAAGGCTGAATTAACTAAAACAGATATAAATGACCATCGATTAGAAAATTGTGCTGCAATTCCTATCAGGTCAACATTCAGAGAAAACAAAAGGTAGTTGGGCTCTGAGAGAAATACATTTCATGTTTACAGTCTAAGACTCTCTAAGGAAGAATTATTTTCTTATTTTTAGAGTAATCTTAACTAAAGTGTGTAACTCAATTTTGCTAAGATATTTTTCCATGTCTTCATAAGAAAGTTTACTGCTTAATTTAAAAAATGAAATTTAAACTTAAGACACAAAACATTTCTACTCTGAAACACTTCTCATTACTATTTCCATAATAAGTACTATTCTGGAAATATTTTCCTCAAATAGTGTGCTCCCTAAGTACATCACGAAATTTAGCTCTTTGTATTTTATATTATGGTCAGCTGTATACAGGTCATTTCACCTCTCTGAGGATAAGGGCTATTTTCCTCATCCTGACATGTCTTACACATTATGGGCTCATAAATGTTGACTTAAACAGGGCTTGTTTATAAAATGGTCAAAGCCTATTAAAGCAAATAACATTCCCAAGAAATGGACAGAGGAAGGATAATTAATGCAAAAATGAGTCCTTAGGAATTCCCTGGCAGTCCAGTGGTTAGGACTCTGTGCTTTCACTGCCAAGGACGTGGGTTCAATCCCTGGTCGGGGAACTAAGATCTGACAAGCTGTGCGGTGTGGCCAGAAATTAAACAAACAAACAAAAAAACAAATAAATACATTTTAAAAATGAGTCCTTTTTTTTTGAAACTGTATTTACACAATTTTAGTAAATAAGTAACAATAAATGACATTCTTTCAAATGAAACCTATTAGCTAATCTAGATTAATTACTTAAATAAAAAATATTGATACTATTAGAGGATATGGTTGGATTTAGATGATATAGTCAAGGTCTTATTCAGAAAGAACTAATATGGGACTTCCCTGGTGGCACAGTGGTTAAGAATCCACCTGCCAATGCAGGTTACACGGGTTCAAGCCCTGGTCCAGGAAGATCCCACATGCCACATGCCACATGCCACGGAGCAACTAAGCCTGTGTGCCACAACTACTGAGCCTGTGCTCTAGAGCCCACGAGTCACAACTACTGAAGCCCACGTGCCACAACTACTGAAGCCCGCGCACCGCAACGAAGATTAGCCCCCGCTCTTCGCAACAAGAGAAAGCCCGCGCATGGTAACAAAGACCCAATGCAGCCAAAAATTAATTAATTAATTATTTAAAAATTTATTAAAAGAAAAGAACTAATAGATAGTAGGAACAAAAGTCATATAGAAGCATACGGTCTACATAATATATACAGTCAGGTCCTCGTTCAAATGGAAGCAATACACACTAAAAATAATAGCCCTAAGGAAACACAGTATCACTTCATTATTGGTTTGGTCAGTGCCTAATACAATAGTTTAGGGCTTTGGTAAAGCTGGGTTCAATATGTGGTGTAGGTTTGACACAGGCAGACCTTCCTATCTTATTCTAAGTTTCAAACCAATTTTAGGATTTCAGAATCTTCTGAAATGCATAGTAGACCAGTAAACATTAGGGCTGAATAAACAACTACATGGAAAATGTAAACCATATATGATATTTTAAAAGTCATATGGCCCAATAAAAGTACAAGATTGATCAAATGAGAAACTTCTCAATGAAGAGAGCAGCAACAGAAGAAAAGGCATTCTCCCTCAAATATCACTGTAATTTTCACCTTAAAGTCAATATGTAAACAATCCCAACTGTTTTATTTACACAGATTTTAAATATGTGACAGACACTGGCAAACTAGCTCATAAATGGGAAAGAGAAGAACCACAAGATTTCAAACCACATTAAACAGTATGTAAACATCTGAGTACAACAAATTCTGACATTTTCAACACCGATTTTCCATTCCAGTCACTTGGAATGCAATGCCAGGTAAATAGAAGAGAGTAGGAAAATCATGGACTAAAAAGTAGTAAGAAATGAGGATGGTGTTCCTTCTACACCCTAAGCATTTCTCACTAAAAAATATGAAAGGTCAGTTCCAGGAGTGGAGAACTAAGTGCAAACAACTACAAGTTAGAATATAAAACCCTCTGGCTCGGGCTTCCCTGGTGGCGCAGTGGTTGAGTGTCCGCCTGCCGATGCAGGGGACACGGGTTCGTGCCCCGGTCTGGGAGGATCCCACATGCCGCGGAGCGGCTGGGCCCGTGAGCCATGGCCGCTGAGCCTGCGCGTCCGGAGCCTGTCCTCCGCAACGGGAGAGGCCACAACAGTGAGAGGCCCGCGTAACGCATAAAAAAAAAAAAAAAAAAAAAAAAAAAAAAAAAAAAAAACCCTCTGGCTCTTCTCAGCAATCTATGATGTCTTAAGCATAATATGTAGGGCAGACAATCAGTGTCTTCCAAAGTTCACAGTACAATAAATTAATGAAGAAAATAAATCAAATACCATGTTATCTACCCTATCGACATCTTAATTCTCCACTGAATTTAAATGCTTTATAGCTACTACAATACCACGTGGGCAGTTACCTATCAAAACATACCTGGTGTCAAAAAGGGGGAACATATGCAACTCAAAGTTTTCTAAGCCAGATGAGTGTCTTCCCTGAGAGAAGACAAATTATCAGGCTAGAGAAGAGTTATGACTGCAAAAGCATTGAGTAATGAGTGCAAAATTAAAAATGTTGAAAAATTGAATTCTTTCTCCCTCAGATCAGTAACAAGGTAAGAATGCCCACTTTCACCATTAAGTGGATTAACAAAATTAAACATGTATAGGGTACATAAAATGCAGTATTTGATTGGCTTTGTCCATTAACTTATGAATACCCATTCTTATCATTAAGTGAATTGAGAAAAGTTAATGTAGGTAAGTTATTGATAAATAAAATGTAGTATTTGATTGGCTTTGTTCATAAGTTTATTACAAAGTGAACTTTGGACACATAGGTAACCTGCCTGCCCTACACATGATGCTTAAGTCAATATACTTAGCTAAGGAAAAAAAAAAAAAGATAGAGATTAGAAGCAAAATTATGCCTGATTGCATTTATATGACTGTTTACATAGAAAATCCTAGAAAAACTACAAAACAACTACTATTGCTAATAAATAAATCTAACATGGTGAGAAACTACAAGGTAATTATATAAAAAGCAACATTATTTATATAAATATATACATATAAATGTCAAGAACAATCAGAAAATTTGAAAAAAATTTCATTTCAGTGGTACCAAAAAACATAAAATACCTAAAAGTAAATCTAATAAAAGCTATCCAAGACTGCTACACTAAAAACTACTTTGCTGAGAGAAATCAAAGACAATCTAAATAAAAGCAAAGAAATACCATTTTCATGGATTAGAAAATTCAGTATTTTTATGATGACATTTCTCCCCAGATTGATTTATAGATTCAGCACAACCTCAATCAGAATCACAACAGGCTATTTTGCAGATATTGGCAAGCTAATTCTGAAATTCATACAGAAATACAAAAGATTTAGAATAACCAAAGCAAATTTCTAGCAGAACAAAGTGGAAGATGCACCTTACCTAATTTCAAGACTTAACATAAAGCTACAGTAATCAAAACAGTTTGGAATTAATATAAAGATAGACATATACATCAATGAAACAGAATAGAGAGTCTAAATATAGACCAACACGCTGGAAGTCAGTTGATTTCCAAAAAAGGTGCTAGTCTATTCAACAGAAGAAAACTCTTCAATAAATGGTGTTGATTCAAATGAATTATCTGTTTGGAAAAAGATAAAAACCAACTCTTACCCCATGTCATACATAAAAACTGACCCAACATAGATCATGAACATGAATATAACACCTAAAATTATAAAAATTTAGAAGAAAACACAGGAGAAAATCTTTGGAACCTTACAGCAGGCAGTTTTCTCAGAACAACAATAAAAAAAAAACCCACAAATCATAAAAGGATAAAAATTGATAATCTGTGCTTGCTTTTCAAAAAATAACATTAAGAAAATGAAAAAGAAGCCACAGAATGGAGAAAATATTTGGAAGAACTTGTACAGATTATATATTTTTTAAAAACTCTTACAACTCAATAATAAGACAAGCAAATTTAAAAGTAGGAAAAAGATTTAAACAGCTACCTCTTGAGAGAAGACATATAAATGACCAATGGAAAATGGCAGAAGAAAACATTTGGAGGCGACAGAAATATTCCTTATCTTGACTGTGATGAGAGTTTCAAGGAAGTATGCTAAAACATCAAATTATATAAATATGTACAATTTATTGCACTTCAATTATACCTTAAAGCTACAACAGATAAAGGTGGGGAGACTTTTTAAATGTTAAAATAAATGGTAATTGGCATGATTTATTCTATTTCCCTAAAATCTTTACATGTTATGGTAGTACTCATTCCATGGAGAATGATATATCCTGTGGGTAGAAAAAAGTATGACAAATAAATAAACTATTACTTGAGGAGGGATTACTTCTACATTTCAGCCAAACCTTATTATTTATTCCAAGAGAAATTAGCAAATATACACAAATAGAAAAATAACCTAAATATCACAAGTATTTAGCTTTGACTATAATTATAACTGCTATTGAGGAATTCATAAGACTGTCAACCAGAAAAATAGCTCTAAATATTGAAATTGCAAGTAGTCATATACTTTCTTAACACATTAGAAATAATTAGATTTCTAATCCTACTACTCAAGTCAATTGAGCAATATATACACACATGAAGAGAGCAAAAAAGAAACTTAAGCTGATCTTCAATGAGTGTCTAATAACTTACATAGATTTTAGAGAGCTGGGGAATAGATATGGACATATGGTATTTCATGCAAAAGCTTTAAAACTAATGACCTTTATTGAATCAGCAGACCTAGCTACAGTTTCCTATCATTCCTTCATTCATTCACATAATAAAAATTTATTAAATGTCTCAAACATATCAGATTCTGCGTTTGATAGAAGCGATGCCAAAAGGCAGTAGAATATATGGTTAAAACAACTGACACTGGAGCCAGAATGCCTGTGCTTAAATTTTAACTCTGCCATTTATTCTATGTAATACCTAGGGCAAGGTACTTAACCTCCAGGTGTGCAGTGAAAGGTTAACTCAGAAGGCTTGGGATGTCCAAAATCTGTATATTCTATAGAAAGGACTGACTCTTGACTGGCTTCTGGGAGTTAACCTATAAGTCCTTGGAATATCATGACTGATAATAGTATCTCCATATGCCTGAGGCCATGGGCCATGCCATACAGTTTATACTAACCATATGATTTATGGTGAATGCATGTTTTTATTCACCTGGATCCTGTGGCATGCTGTATCAGTCTGATATCTGCAGGGGCTGGAGACTGAGTAGGTCATGGGGGCACTCCATGCCTATGTGACTGATACTCTAAAAACACCCCGGACACCAAGCCTCAGGGGAGCATCATTGGTTGCTAACACTTTGCACTTGTTGTCACACACTGTTGCTGGGAGAATTAAGTACTTTCTGTATGACTTTTGAGAGAGGACAAGTAGAAGCTAATACCTAGTCTCTCCTGGACTCAGCCCTATGTGCTTTTTCCATTTGCTGTTTTTAATCTGTATCCTTTCACTGTAGTAGACTGAAACTGTAAATTTAATAGCTTTTCTGAGTTCTGGGAGTACTTCCAGCAAATCATCAAACCTAAGGGCAGTCCTGAGGACCCTCAATACTGTAACCTTGTTTCCACATCTAAAAAATGCACTTAACATTAGTACCTACTTAAGGATAGCTGTGGGGATCAAATGAACTAATGCATTTTTAAAAAATAAATTTATTTATTTTTATTTTTGGCTGTGTTGGGTCTTTGTTGCTGCACGTGGGCTTTCTCTAGTTGCAATGAGCAGGAGCTACTCTTTGTTGCGGTGCTCGGGCTCCTCATTGCGGTGGCTTCTCTTGTTGCGGAGCACGGGCTCTAGAGCACAGGCTCAGTAGTTGTGGTGCACGGGCTTAGTTGCTCCGTGGCATGTGGGATCTTCCTGGACCAGGGCTCGAACCCTTGTCCCCTGCATTGGCAGGAGGATTCTTAACCACTGCGCCACCAGGGAAGACCTGAACTAATGTATTTTATGTTCTTAGAACAATACCTGGCATATAATGTTTGCTGCTTCTCATGCTGTTACAAAAATAAATGGTCCTAGCAACTGAATAGCTTGGTCTAGTGAGAGAGGCCATTAACTAATAAAATTGCAAATGCTAAAACATTACGCAAAATGTACCAAAGGAACAAGGAGCATCACTTCTTTCTTTCGGATCCCCAACACTGTTGTCTTAATTTAGGTCCCCATTATCACTCATTTTCTAACTTAGAATATCCTCTTAACAATATAATCCTTACAGGATTCCCTGACATCACCATAACCACTGCCACCAACAGCCCCACCACTGCCTGACCCAACTGTATATTCCTTTAACCTGATTCCACATTCTTAGAATCCATTCCCACACACAATTCCCTGATTTCTATTGATATAAGCTGACGAAAATCACACACATCTTCATGTAAACTTTTTACCTCACCCTCTGGGGTCTGTTTGGACTCAAGTTTGGTTATAGGTCTAGAAGCAAGGGAAGGTGGTTGGAATAAGAGGAAGATCAGCAATCCATTGTGGGCAACTAAGGGGAGGCCATTACAGGTTCTTTAGACCAGGGGAGACAGGCCTCCTGGGAAGGAGTAGAAGGGTTGCTTCTACTGGCAAAGAAGGTTCAAGAGAATTTAGAGATCCAAGGTGTCTAGCTCCACCAGAATCTGCCTATATGTACCCATCCCAATTGTCAAGGTCCCAATCCGTCCTTTAGGATTGCGAATTCAAGTTGTGCTGTAATTCGGTCAACCACGTGATTTGTTTTACAGAAACCTTAGTACTGCAACTACTTTTAGGGCAGCAGTAGAAACCAACTGGTACCTGGAAGTGGAATGCTGCCATACCAAAAACCTCAAGAGTAGCTTGAGGAACCAGGCAGAGGGCTCTGAAAAGAGTGTTACAGAAAGCCTACAGCAGCCCGAAGAATCTGTTAATAGATGCCCCATGGTCTTTGATAAGGCTGTGGGTGAGGACCTGCAAGAAAGCAAAGTAAATGTTATTGGAAACCCGAGGAAGGGGTTGTTAATGTAGTGGCAGCAATTGCAGTATCCCATGGAATTATATGGAACGTAGAAAATGTACCTAATGAAGTGGTTGATCTAACAAGGAGATTTCCAACTAGAGTGCTGAATGTGCCACCTGGTTCTTTTTGCTGCTTATAGTAAAACATGAGAAGCCAGAAATAAACTAATAAAAGGACTGTTAAACAAAAAGGAGCCACGACTTTCTCTGTAAAAGATACTGTCAAGGGAATGAAAAAAGCCAGAGACTGAGAGAAAATATTTTCAAAAGACATATCTAATAAAGGTATCTTATTCAATATATATGAAGAACTCTTAAAACTCAACAATAAGAAAACAACCCAATTAAAAAATGGGCAAAAGGCCTGAACAGACACCTCACCAAAGAAGATATACAGATGGAAAATAAGCTTGATATACAAAGAAGATATACAGATGGAAAATGACAACATCATGTCATTAAGGAATTGCAAATTAAAACAACAACGGGAGGGGCTTCCCTGGTGGTACAGTAGTTGAGAGTCCACCTGCCGATGCAGGGGACACGGGTTCGTGCCCTAGTCAGGGAGGATACCACATACTGCGGAGCGGCTGAGCCCATGGGCCATGGCCTCTGAGTCTGTGCGTCCGGAGCCTGTGCTCTGCAATGGGAGGGGCCACGGCAGTGAGAGGCCCACGCGTACCGCAAAAAAAAAATAACAAAAACCAAAAAACAATGGGATACCACTACACACCTATCTGAATGGCTAAAATCCTTAATACTGACAACACCAAATGCTGGCAAGGATATGGAGCAATAAGAACTCTCACTCGTTGGTGAGAATGCAAAATGATACAGCTATGTTGGAAGATAATTTGGCAGTTTCTTTCAAAATTAAACATATTCTCACCATACGATCCAGGATCATGCTCCTTGGTATTTACCCAAATTAGGTGAAAACTTATGTCCACACAAAAATCTGCAAACAGATATTAAGAGCAACTTTATTCACTACTGCCAAGCTTAGAAACAACAAAGGTGTCCTTCAGTAGATGAATGAATAAATCAATTGTGGTACATCCATACAAAAGAATATTATTCAGCAGCACTCAAAAAAAAAAAAGCTATCAAGCCATGAAAAGACAGGGAGGAAACTTAAAAGTATATTACTAAGTGAAAGAAGCCAACCACCAAAGGCCTGCATACTGTACGATTCCAACTATATGATATTCTGGAAAAGGGAAAACTATGGAGACTAAAAAGATCAGTGATTGCCAGGGGTTAGGGAGGAAGGATGGCTGAATATCCATAATAGAGAGGATTTTTTAGGGAAGTGAAACGAATCTGTATGATGCTAGGAAGTTTTCAATGATAAAATGGAGTCATCTAGTTTCTTAGAAGTACTTGCAGTATTCCTAATGCAGATTAAATTTCACCATTAAATCACTCACACTGTTTCAAAATAATGAAATATTACCTATAAACAATAATACTCTTACAATTACCTGTGAAATACATTAGCATGAATTGATTTTATCATATTAGTCACCTAGAAAAAAGTAGGAAAAGACCTTAAAAGAACAGGCTACAGATCAAAAATACTTTGATGGTGTATGAAAGAGGTCCAAAATGGTCTCCAGTAAAACCAACTTTGTTGGATCCCAAAACCAAACCTAGAGTCATCCTGTATAAAGTTCAGGCCAGACTCCAGCCTACAGGAAAGACCCTACCATCTATCATTTTTCATTCCATTTTTCCTTCTTCCTTTCTTCTACTTCCATGTACCAACTTTTTTGCTCAATCACTTTAGATGGTATATAATATAAAAGTCCGCTTTGAGGCCTTTCTTTCTTTCAAGTTTTTGAACAATTTCAGATGATTCAATTTTAAAGTGGATCTATGGGAAACTGAGTTCATCGAACTCTTAACATTCTTCCACTAGAGTACATGGAACCCAACTGCTGATTAAGAAAAAGAAAAAAGATCAGTCATGAACTGGTGTATTAGTCTGCTCCAGCTGCCATAACAAAATACTGGGGTGGCTCAAACAACAGAACTTTATTTTCTCATAGTTCTGAAGGCTAGAAATCTCAGATCAAGGTCTGGCAGGGTTGGTTTTTGGTGAGAACTTTCTTCTTGGCTTTTAGGCAGTCACCTTGTTGCTGTGTCCTAACATGATAGAGAGGGAAATCAAGTGAGATCTCAGGTGTCTCTTCATAGAAAGACACCAATGCTATCAGTTCAGGGTCCCACTCATATGACCTCATTTAACCTTAATTACTTTTGGGGGGTTAGGGCTTCAACATACAAATTCTGAGAGAATGCAACTGAGTCCACAGCAATTAAAAAGTATCAAGGGATAACATCATGTTTAGGAACATTTGTGTTATAACATTCTTGATACTTTTCCAAACAGCCTCAATCTTAGAAGATAGGGTGCTTCAACATCATCAGTTCACTTGGCCCTGCTTTCAAATGCTAAAGCCATTTTTATCCCTAATCAGAGGAAGGAAGAAGCAGAGAAAGGAGATATGAAAGGTTTTGGACAACTACACAGTTAGATGGCACAGTCAGCACAAGAGATAACCTCCACTTCTAACACCAATTACAAGTTCAAAGACTCCCAAAGCCCTGTCAGGCTTGATAATTCACTAGGAAGACCCAAAGAACTCACTGAAAACTGTTATACTCATGATTATAGTTTACCACAGGAAAATTAATACAGATTAACATCAGGGAAGGGAAAAAGCATATTGGACAAAGTTCAGGAGAGTACCAAACATAGAGCTGCTGATGTCCTCTCTCTGTGAAGTTATGGACATGTTGTTCTCTTGAGAACTATATGTCATAATATGCACGGACTACTGTCAACCTGGAAAGCTCACAGGAGACATGGTGTTCAGAGTTTTATTGGGGCTCCATTACACAGGCATGACTGAATGACTGCCCACATGGTTGATCTCAGTTTCCAGGTCAACTGATACCGAGGGACCCAAAGCCCCTACCCTAACTCACATAGTCTCTCTGGCTACAGGCAGCCCCTAACCTAAATCACACTGTTAGACAATGTGACCCAAAGCTCCAAGGAAAACAAAAATACTAGAGATTACCATCCAGAAGCTGAGGGCAAAGGCCAGACCTCTTTTGGGGCAAGGTTAAATCCTTTACCCTACAGGAGACAAGAGAAACTATTCAATAGTTCCTACTGCCTAAAGAGGCAAGTTCAGGCCTCTTATCAAACTATACAACATTCTCCTCACATCCTCTGCCCCTCCTCCCATGACTTGGTTCCTATCTCTTTCTCCAAATCCATCTCTCATTACAATCAAACTTTCTGCTCTAGTAGTTGTAAATTCCTTTTAGTGTTTTACAAATACCAGACCGCTGAGAGGTATTTCTTCTGTCTAGAAAGCCTTTCCACTGTTGTTTTTTTTTTAATCTCTTAGATTTATCATTTTAAATTTATTTATTTATTTTTGGCTGTGTTGGGTCTTTGTTTCTGTGCAAGGGCTTTCTCTAGTTGCAGCAAGCGGGGGCCACTCTTCATCGCGCTGCACGGGCTCCAGACGCGCAGGCTCAGTAGTTGTGGCTCACGGGCCTAGTTGCTCTGCGGCATGTGGGATCTTCCCAGACCAGGGCCCAAACCCGTGTCCCCTGCATTGGCAGGCAGATTCTCAACCACTGCGCCACCAGGGAAGCCCATCCACTTTATTTTTAAATGACTCATCCGTAAGTTTTCAACTTAGGTAGCATTTTTTCCACAAAGCCTTTCAATAACCCCAGGTAAGGCATTGTGCCTCTCCCATACCATCCTATACATACTTCTATCATAATACAAAAAATTTTGCTGAAGTCTTGTCTTTATAGCAGACACCCCAACCAGCACGTAAGATCCTCAAGTATGGGGTCCAGACTGCCTTATGACTAGGTATCCATCTTTTACTGATTCAGATAACTGAGATCCTGCCTAACTATTGCCCTGTTTTCCTTGCCTCATATTTCAGTTCATGTAGATCTTGGGCCCTTCTCTGTTCCTTTATCCCTCCCTTCTCCCTATCTCTTTCGAGACCAGTGCCCAATCCCCATTCAGCTAACACTTGTTGACAAACCCCCTTACTTTTCTGCCACTACTTCCTTTACCTCCTGATCTGATCCTTCCTCTCCTCTCTGCCACGCAACCAATTCCTGGGTATTACCATTTAAGATAAATACTCCAACTACATTAAACGGTATTACACCAAATGGAGGCAAGATGATTGATTAATTCCCGAACTACTTGAGTTAGTAAGAGAGTCATTTCCATAGTATAGACAAAAACGATGATATCAAGAAGAATGCGGTAATTCAAATCAAGAGAGCATCTCACCTATCAATTAATCAAACTTTTCAACTTCTTAAACTGCATCACCTCAAGTTATAATCTTGGTCACAATTCTAGCTTGTTCCATGTTCTAAACAAAGCACACAAAACTAAGCTATGCTTTGTAAATGAAAAGGGTATCACACTCCTTCATTACCTTGGATATTAACTCCAAATTGTTTTTTAAATAGAGATACTGTATCTGTTGAGCCACATATAGTATCTTTCATGTTGCTTTCTTATACCTATCACAGATAATGGCAATGTGATTAGCAGGGGATAAGAATAGTAGCCACATCCCACAGCCATTGGCAGTTACAATGTTGGGTATTAGTTGCTATCATTCCCTTAATTAGCTATTAAAGGGCCTTACAAGGCCCGAATCCACAATCTTAGTTTTATTAGCACCTCTCTAACCTCTGAGCAAATCAACCCTAAGTATATTATCAACCTAGACCATGCTTAAAATATTCAATCTGCTATAAAGAAATGGAAACAAACATACAATAAATGCTTTGCTTCAATGATCTGTCTTCACGGTGATATTTTTCCCTACGGTAAAAATTATCTGCTATCTATACTGCAGTATCTGTATTACAAAAATGAACTGTTCTCAAAAACAAGGAGACAAGAATACAATATCAGAGAAAGCAGCACAGCACTTCTACCTCTAAATTATCTTTAACTTAGCTGTAAAATGTTAAGCAAGTCAGTCATCTGCTACCTCATCTGTAGCAAATTAATCAATTTTAATTTGTCCAAGAGTGATAAGCAAAAATGTGGTACAATTTTTCATTTATTACTTTAAATCAAAGCAAAGTAATCAACTTAAATAAGCTTTATAACTGAAATAGTTAGCTAAATGAAGAGTATTTAATAAAGAATAGGGTACAAAACATTCAATAGTTAAAAAAAAAAAAAGATGTGTTACCTTGCATTAATGGGTCATCAGCCATTCTGAATAAAAAAATTCCTTCCTCTCTTAAACAGATAGTCTAAAAATTTTTTTCTTAACAATGCTGAACATTGTTAAATTACACATTACTCATTAAATTACTCAAACCTCATTACTCTATGGTTGGAAATGATGTGATACATGGTCTGAACAACTTAGTTTACTTCTGTAGGACTGTATACACTGCACACCCTCCAAATACTAACTGCTGAACCAGATGAACTGACATATGTTACTTTGTATACAGTAGGTCATACTGAATCACTTAAGGCTAGGTGGCTGACTTCAGAACCACATGCTGAGATACAGCTGCACTTTCTCCCTGTCCCCCATCCCATTCCAATCTGTAGAGCTATATTACTTTCTGTCACTTTGTTGCCAGGTCCCCCTCTTCTGCTGTCAGTTCTGGTGCTTAAGGTCCATTACTGTTACTGAACTCCTTTGCCATTCTCCTTCTAGCTACATCCAACTACTAACACTTCTTTTTCTGTTTCTTCATCATTTTTATCTCTTTTCCTGCTCTTCTCAGCTACCATAAAAAAAGAGATCTATTTCACAGCCATAGTCAGCCAATTGATACACTCCTTTCCTTCTAAATAAAAAGAAAAAGAATCAAAGCAGGTGGGGATGATCTTTGGCTGTTCAGAACTCTTTTCATCACAGTCTGATACCCAGGGGTTCATTCACTGTTACAAAAGATGCTTTATGGTTTCTTTTACTTCTAACTTTGGAGTTACTGCAGATACTTGGTCTATAGACAATTTAAGTTTTTACAACTACAGTATTTTAGGGTTAAAAAAGTAACAGAAGACAAGGTGGCTGCTTTCTTAACCCTTAAAAAATTTACCCCAAAAAACCCTGCAAAATTTTCTATTAAGATCAGACCTTAAGGGGAGTTCCCTGGTGGTCTAGTGGT